>NC_041343.1:18795874-19095874 GCF_004354835.1 Perca flavescens
CTCTTGTGAGGCTAATTTCTTTCTTGACCAAATGAACTGTGCCTATTTAAAATAAATGTTGTGTTGGTCTTACCTAAGCAAAATGTATGCAACACCGAGACATTAATAACTCCTCTCTGTCTCGCTCTCTTGCTCACCTTGCAAGGATAGGTCATTCGCAGAGATGATGGACAGGTGATCTGTGCCGGGCCGCTGTGACCTCTATAACCTTTCAGTGACCTTTCCCAAGCTTCTGACCAGCCGATTAGTGTCCACCTCGTCTCTCTCTGATTAGCCTGAAAATTGGAGCTATGTGGACGACCTTTTCAGCAGAAAGGTCCACTCCCTACTCTGCTTTCCCTCTTCATACACTCGTACTTCTTACACACGCACACACACACACACACACACACACACACACACACACACACACACACACACACACACACACACACACACACACACACACACACACACACACACACACACACACACACACATAATCCAACACTCCACCTCAAGCAGCCCATCTCCCATCACCCCTTTTTGCTTCTGAAGGGTAACATGATGAGGCTTATCGACCACCATGTTGTTAACCACAGCAAATTTGTAGTTTCATCCTCCTAAAGCATGTTCTTCAATTACTCTTCAGTTCCTGTAGCTGCTCTCACTTCAAACCTTCATTCGCTTTTTTTGTTGTTACAGTATGTCTTTCCTTGCTTCTTTCATGTTGCTGACCGTGAAAACCGCAATTACAGCTACATTATAAAACTGGTAATTCCACAAACCACAAAGAGGCAGTGAGTCACTTTGTGAGGCAACCAGGGGGAAACGGAAACAGCATTTTTTTTTCAAATATTTGAAAAGAAAGGGTGGTCTGACAATATTAAAAGACAATCCACAAAGCTTACAATTCAACTTCATTCTCTGTGGTCAATCGACAGCTCAGTTGGACTTAATTTCAGGTGGGAACAATTCCACAGCTGCAGATGGAAATGTTCAATAGATAATATAAAGCAGTTACTATAGGCTAGATTGTAAACCGCTAGCAGTGCCAGCCCGTACATTGCATTTATTCCTCTGAGACTCACCCCAATGAAGGAGTTATTTTATCTCCCCAATCCATATCTTTCACTTGTCCTATCGTTTATCTTTCTCTCCCTGTTGTAATTTATCGCTGTCCATCTTGTTTTACAGGGTTTGGGGAAATGAGATACAAGGAGAGAGAGAGAGAGCGAGAGGAAGAGAGGAAGATAAAGTGGTATGTTTACCGTGGAGCTTCACAGCATTTGTTGGTCCCTGTGGGAGAGCCTGTTGGCCTTCACCTTGAGGTGTGCACATACAGACAAACATTATTCTGCTAACACACTGAAACATGCACAAGTGATTTAAGTGGTTGTAGAAGTCACATGGGGGCATACTGTGTATGCCATACATATTGTAAACCAAAATCTAAAAGGGCTATAAACTTTAATTATTACTTATTTTATTAACATGGAGTTGTTCCTTAAAGCGGGTGTAATCAGTATTTTTATAATAACAATGTATCGAATGACAATGTGCAATGTGAAAAGGGTTGATCATAGTGATGAACCTACATAGAGTTATCATCTGGATCTGCAGCTCCCCTCGACTTTACGGAGCTTTATAATGAGTTTCAGCTTGTTGTTTAGCTGTCTGGCCAAGAGCATTACTGTTTTGATTCACTCTCATCATTTCATCAGAGAAAAAGCTCTAAAAACCCACTCTACACTACCTGCTCAGCACAAACAGCAGACAGACAAAGTAAGTGATTAGCTGGTTAACATAGTGGAGCATTTCACAGCTA
Organism: Perca flavescens; assembly: GCF_004354835.1. Classification (NCBI taxonomy): domain Eukaryota; kingdom Metazoa; phylum Chordata; class Actinopteri; order Perciformes; family Percidae; genus Perca; species Perca flavescens. The sequence continues at coordinate 18,797,682 of NC_041343.1, forward strand.
AAGAGCCGGATATTTCCCTGAAGAGTTGGTATAGACCAAAAACAGAGCTAAAAGAGAGAGAATGTTGGACTTGCATATTGGTTAATAACCTGTTGCAAATAACATATTGACAGTTAACACTTTTTGTAAACTCTGTAGATAAACACTTGAAATGCACCTCAGTCTACTGGCAGTTAGTTGAATGCTTGTTACTTGTCTGTTGAAACAGTGTTGTTGAATGTCAATTGATACACTGTTTACATGTTACTTAATAGCTACTGACAACTTGTAGAGTGTCACTAGATGGACTATCAAAATAAAGCGCTACCCATAAATATATAGTTTTATTTAAAAAAAAAAAAAAAAAAGGGTCAGTAATTTTCTAAAGCACTGTAGTTTTTTTGCAGCTGTGACTTAAATAGGAGTAAAGGCTGAATTTGTTATGGACTATTATCAGCTGTGAATTAGTACACATTCAGTACACTCATTAGCTTTTCCAGCAGTAGGACGGTGTTTAGAACTGCCTCAAAAACGAAGGAGCATGTTTCCCAATGCAACGGTGCAACTAATTGATATGTTTTTAATAGTTTTTGGATGGCACAGGGAAAAAAGCTTTATTAGGCTTGGCTACACAGACAATACTTGTTAGTGGGATACATTCATTGTTTACTTTGGTCTTTTCATGGGACTAGAGTATGCCCATTCTTATCATTTGAATATTTTGCTTATTTTATTAAAGCCCCCTTTTATTAAAGTATTTATGTTATGTGAATCCATGTTTGAAAGTCGTGTGTGTACTATCCCCACCTTTTCATCTTTTATGTGTACATCTACATTTGTTCCAGCCTTTCTGTAGCACTTAAAGTGCAGGGCAACAGTGTCACCATTAGAGAAAGCTGAAAAAAGACTTCTGGACGACACAATTATCTGACTGGTATGAATACTGCAAGAAAATATTTGCAAGCCGAGTACACCACCTACCACAGAGTGCAGTGTCTTCTTTGCCAAGTACTCTGCCCCTCACTGCTCAACACATTTATTCTACTCATAAACAGCAAAATATCACAGACCAGAGCAAATAACTATAATTCACATAACTCCCATCTCCCTCCAATAATTAGCCTCCCCCACATTTAGCAATAATAGGCTGGATATATATATATATATTGAATACCACGGTGAAATTACAAGCCAATAATACAAAATTACCTTCCTGATAACCTCTCTGTTTTCATATATAATTCTTATTTTGTTAAGATTTCGTGAAATGTAGGTATTAGCTGAAAAACCAAATAAACTTATGAATTGCTGCTTTTGATAAACAGTAATATACAGACATGGCTTTTTTGTAAGGAAAACAAATGTGTATTCCCAAAATGGCAGAAAATGTTTTGGTTTTGCACCAAATATGTTTGGTACAAGAAGTAGTAGTAGTAGTAGTTCTCTTCAGGCATTAAAAGAATGGTTTGGCATTTTTGGAAATATGTCTTTCTTGCAGAGAATGAGATGACAAGATTGATACCACGCTATCTGTAGAGATATTGATCTTCTGATCTAACTCTCGGCAAAAACTAAGAATTTCTTAAAATGCCATTTCATTTAACTTGATCTATCACATACCCTTGGCTACTGAGAGCAGATTATTTTTGGTTGTCACTAACATCCATAACATTATAAGGACATCAATATCATGTATGAAATATTTACCATAAGTGTGTCTATTAGAGACGCTGCTGAGAAGCTAAATCTTTAAACAGGAGACATGAAAAAAGCAATTTGTTGTAGTAGTTTAGGCAAAAGACAAATGTCTAGCAATGAATCGATAAGTGAAAGGACAATATTTAAAATGATTGAAGTAAGAGAGAGTGGCAGTAAGAAGTACAATGGTGAGAGAGGTTTGGGAACTACATATCAGGTGTAATTAGGTGTATAGAGACTCTGAGGTAAAGAGAGGAGTGCTGAGTGAGCTAAAAACACACTGTCTTTAGCCTCTCTTTTGGCAGTTGTATTGACCCAGTGGCACCGGCACCAGATCCGTATCACATTTAATGTAATCAATGCTGTGTTGTCTTTCCAGAGTGCACTGTGAGTACAGATAGATACCAAAAGCACTCTTAGTGGAATCCCAGAGATGGTGGAGCGTAGTGGTTAAAACCTCCAGCAGTGAAACTACACAAGGCCCTCCTGGGCGAGGAGTGAGTCCTTACTGTTCCCTCTCCTCGTTGTCATCTCTTAGTTTTTCTTATGTCTGTCTTAAAGAAAACTGCATTGTCTCTCGTAAAAAGAATAAGCTCATGAAATGCTAGTTCACTCAGACCAGGGGAAAAGCCTGTGGGAGGATTGTTTGTCACAAATTCTAACTTTTGACTTACGACTTTCTGCCCAAAAATGGCATTGGACTCTCTTTTAAACTAAGTTCAAGAAGATACAAGAGCTGGTTTGAAGTCCTTGAGGCCAGTTAATTTCAAGTAACACAAATTATGTCACAAGTCTTCATAAGCAAAGAAGAAGAAATACAGATCAAATACATGTAGTGGAATGGAAAGTAGCATAAAATGTACTTCAAAATTGTACTGTTTGGCAATGTTCTACTCTATGCCCTAAAACCTGTCATGTGGTATAAAATCTGAATACAATATGAATTTGGATACTGTGAATGTATCATGTACATACAGTAGGTCCTAGATGCTTTGTAATCTATGACATTCTTCTATGCAAAGGTACTTGTAAACACCATTACTGCCTACTGCATACCACCGCTCCTGATAGTGTTATTGCACCAATTAATGATAATCATTGACAACATTGGCCTGCTCCCATCTTTCATGAAGTCAGGCAGCTCATCAATATCAACACAGACTCTGCAGCCAAACTAGGACAGCTAGGTCAGCCAATATGACTGGAAGCCAAGTCAGGTGAGTTACAATGTGGAAAAAGAAATGTGTAGCCTACCAACAAATACAAGAGAAGCTTAATTTTTGTAGCTGGAGCTCATATTTTCCTCTGTAGCTCTAATTTCCTCCAGTATCTTCTTTCTTTTCTTCCTTTCTGCCTGTCTCAATATGTTTTCTGCACTGTTGGATAAAGTGAAAATTATTCATGAAAACCAAGTCAGTAGCATCTCTATTGTATCATATAATGCATGGCCACTCCTAACTTTCCTGCAACAGCAGCTCTGAACTCTCACAGAACCAGAATACAATACACAGCATACCAGTGAACAATACAGTGAATATTCCTGTTTACTCGAGCTAAGACTTGTTAAAAAACACATTCTTCTCACCCAAAGTTCTCACCACAGGAACCAGAGATGACATGGACAAGCTACCTCCTCAAATTAATGAAATATATCAGACCTTCTTACTCATCTCAAAAGGGAATCAGTAGTCAGTTAGCAGGGACGTTTAGTCTTCATGACTTATCTTTTTGGCGGTGTTGTTAGAAATTAAAATGACTTTTAAAAGTATAATGAACAAGTAATAGCAGTAGCATCAAAAATGCTGTAGGTGAGAGGGTGCAGCTCTTGTTAGAGAGCCTGTCTGGTTAAACTATCCGTTTTCAACAATTGTACGGTAACCGTGGCAGTGGTGGTGTAGTGGGTCAACCAGTGGCACTCAAGTACTTACTACTTAAAGTTAATTAATACAACTTGGATCTTATTTTCACTGTTTTATCCATCATTCCTACCTGCGAGAATAACATTGTGCATCAGCTTCATTGCTGAGATCTGAGAACCCAGCAACATAATTAATCACTATGTTTGTTTTTTTCCAAGGACCTTTACTTAAATGAGTATTTGTACAGTGTGGTATGTCTACTTCCTCTGAATAGCTCTTCCACCACTTTTAATAGACACACCTGTCTTTGTATAAATGTATATTAACGGTTAAAGAAAAAGTAGGTAAGCATATGCTCTATGCATCTCTCTCTCTCTCTCTCTCTCTCTCTCTCTCTCTCTCTCTCTCTCTCATTTTATAACCATCTAACCCAATCTGATAGCAACTAATGAGTGTGATTACTTTAGAAGCTGCTAATAGCTGTAGCTAATCCCCCCTCTGCCCCCTTTCATTTCATCTCACTCCGCTCCTCCTGCATCACTCTACACATCTCTCAGCTTTCTGACTTTGCATGCTATTATTATTAGATGTGGGGCTTCTGAAATTCCCCACTCATCATCACCTATTATCCATCACTAATGACGGGAGGCAATGTTGTATATGTTCAACTTGAAGTGGAATTAGTTGGCGTGTGTGTGTTGTGACAGAAAGTGTGTTATTGTTGTGTGGTTCTCTAAATGGGTGTGCTGCACACCTGAGTGGGAGTCAGGCTGGCTCACCCGTTAATGACAATTTGTCTCGCCACCACACAGCACCCAAGGTGACGTTTTATTCCGTGGGAACATTTTTACCTTTCATCAAACTTGAGATGTCTGTTTCTTTACATGACCGGCATTTACTTTCTCGTTTAACTGCAAACATGCAAAACGGGTCTGTAGGACACAGAGTGTACCGACATTTCCTGGTACACGTTTTAGATGAGGTTTTCAAAATGAAGGTTAAAAGGTGGTGCTGACTGGAGGTCCCCAGAGCAGCCAGTGTAAATGAATTGCTAGAGAGTTATGTACTCAAAAAATGTAAAAGTGAAAGATTGATTGATTTCATGGTTCTTGGTATTCTCATTATTGAAATTAGAAACAGAGTCCCATCTGTGTATACCGATACCAACATTTCTTTTTGAAATATAATCTATATTATTTTGTGTTAATTAAAATCTTGGAAATGCAACAATCTCTCTTACTTAAAACTCATAAGTAATAGAGAGTAATGTATCAAACAACACTAAAGCAAACCTACAGGATGTAATGATATTAGTTGGGGTCCTTCAGGAAGTAGGCAGTGTCAGACTGACGTGACATGAGGGGGGAGTGGTTGTGTGCTGATTTAACCTGGACAGTCACAGGTGTGTGGGATTATTGCTATTTTTATTGCTATATTCATAACCCTTAAATTGCCTCCTCGACTCCTCCACTTGCCTTCCTTCCTCGCGTCTTAGTCCCTCCCACCGAGGAGGCACGGGAAAGACGCGAGGAAATCATGGGAGGGCTGAGGCGTCCTTCCCTCTGAAGGGTGACATGAATTCGTTAGCTGTTTGGGCGGCGTTAGCAACTCCTTCAGGTGCACGGCTTCTGGGAAGGCTGCTCTCGTGTATCCTCGCCTATAGCTCCTCGGTGAGCCCTCCTCGATGCTCACTCCTCGGTCCTCGGGGCAGCAATAAGAGCTTTGAGACGGCCTTAACCAAGGAGGGATAGAACAACTTCCGGTTCAGCCGAGGCCCGAGGAGTCGAGGAGCTATAAAGGTTTTGAGATGCAGCCCAGGCCTCAAGCGAACGGCGGTGGAGCACATGTCGCTAAACAAAGAACGCTACGAAAGACAGAAGACCGAAATACTTTTAGCTCGTTTGTAACAAGGTATACAGTACAGAAACATGTTGGTATGTATATGTATGTGTTTGTTGTGGGGGTTGTTGGGTGAGATGTGTTGTTGCATGAATCACATGAATGAATGTGATAAGGGCGTGAGCGAGGGGATGCAGAACAATACTTCAAAGAGGAACCGCACGGAGAGTCAAATCGAGAAACTGCTCAAGGTTATCGGTCTTTTCGCAATGTCCTCCCGTTCTCTCTGTGCATGTTCAGAAGTGATAAGGTTAATTAAAAAAAAACATAACAAGCAATGGATACATGTACACACGACTGTGTTGATGCATGTAAAAAATAAACTTGAACTTGCTGAAACAGGAAATCCCACAGAGAAGATTCACAGCTCTCACTGATAAATACAAATTAAGTCTCAAACTGAGAAATTCAAATACATCTTTTATTTTGATTCTACGTCTGACTCATAGACTGTAAAAAGAATAATGGACCAAGCATAAGGTGAACCTGCATTCTGTCTCATTTCCAGCAGAGGTTGCAAAAATAAGTCTGTTTCTATAGAAGTCTATGAGAAAATGACCCTTCTGACTTGATTTATTACCTCAATAAACATTTTCATAATAAGTTTACTGGCTCAATCGCTACTTTCAAGTCTTCTTCAATACAGCATGATTTCATGATTCATGATAATGAAATTATTGTCAAATTTACTTAAAAACTGACAATAGGCAGAGGATGATTTAGGGGCGTGGCAAAATGCTGACCTGTCAATCATGAAAGCAGTTTAGCATTGCATATCCATTGTCTATGTTTTCGTCCTAAACTTTGACTCTTTCACTTCTTTTTCACTTCATCAAAGTTAATAGGAACATTTGGTCGCCTAAAAATGTCTTGTTCAGCATTATGCCAACCAAGCTAGCTAGCTAGCTACCGCTAGCATTGTATCGCCAAACTAGAGTCTTCTAAACTTGCAGTCCACAAAACAATGGACATCACGGATTCTACATTTACTAATTCTACAGTCTATGGTTTGACCTATAAAGTGACTGGTGCTCAAATTCAAAAGGACACGAGTTATAGGAGCAAAGCAAATACATCACATGCATTTAAACATCCTGGTGTACCCTTTACTTGTGAGAGTGTATAACGCACAATGACATACACGAATTGCAAATGCATACAGAAGTGGTGTTGCAGATTGGGAGCAGCATGTGTTTTACTAAGTGCCCACTTATTGTTTAAATATAGTTTCCTTTCTGGTTTTGGCGGATACGAATGTTGCTCCTTTACCTGACTACTGTTTCTTAGACGCACATACACACACTTAAAACCTCCTTAGTCCCCGCTTGCTTCCGTTTCTCTGATTTGCAGCAGTAATATTATAATATTTCTGTCCCTCATAAATCACTGTGACAGGGAAGGGCCACATCACACCTGAGTATAAGAACTCCAGACTTTCTTTCTTCTTCCCTACCTTTTTATCACACGGCCTGTTATTTTCTCTCTCTGTGCCTCCCTCGGGGATCAACACGTGGCTTCTCATCAGTGCGGGAGAACGTCAACAGCAGCCTTGTCCCCTGGGTGTGTTTTTCAACTCTCCCTAATTGGCATGTGAATCACGACACAACAGTAGGCCTGTGCGTTTTCACAGCAGCAAAAGACCTTTAATAAACAGAACAGCCTATATGTGACACCTCTCTAAAACTAGCACCATATCTTTAACGATAAAAAATAGAAAAAGAAAATAATCACAGAGACACTGAGAGGAGACAGAGGAACTGAAAACACTTTTGGGAGCTGCCTTGCCTTGGAGCAGGTCCAGAGACCACACCTATTATACAGTTGGTGTCATCTCTGCCTAGCTACCAGGTCCCAGCTGGGCTCTTAGATGCTGTGGTAACCTCCAGGATACTGCTGTCTGGTCAGTGGTGTCTCTCTCTCTCTCTCTCTCTCTATATATATATATATATATATATATATATATATTTACACACATATATATATATATATTTACACACATATATATATATATATATATTTACACATATATATATATATGTATATATATATATATATATATATATATATATATATATATATATATATATATATATATATATATATATATATATATATATATATATATATATATATATATATATATATATATATATATATATATATATATATATATATATGTATGTATATATATATATATGTATATATATGTATATATATATATATATGTATATATATGTATGTATATATATATACTGGACGGTTATTCTGCTGCAGCTTCTTGTGTTATGAGCTGGTGAAAATTCTCTACACAAACCAAATTCTCTAATATGCAATTCTGCAAAGGTTTAGGGTCATCTGTCTCTCTGAATGTGGCCTGAAATAGCCTTTGTTAAAAACAACAGATACACCGTTTCCGAGAAGATCAGCAACACTAGTAGCATTCGAGTCATTGCTTTGTGCTGACAAAAGCATTTAATAACATAAGCACTGATTACTTTATCTTGAAATATCTGTAACATCAAATAATTGAGCAGCATGTGCAGTCGATGATGGTGTTAAGGTAAAGAGTGTTATTTCCCATGTTCAATGTTTGATTTCCATGCGATATGATCACAGAATAACATTTTTGGTATCCACGCTGTTTAAATTCACCTTTACACTTTTATCAATTTGATCTCTTTGATCTATTTTTTGCAAATTAGGCATAGCCTTTTAAAAATAAGCTCTATCTTGGGGCGCCTGGGTAGCTCACCTGGTTGAGCATGCACCCCATGTACAAAGGCTCAGTCCAGTACCACAGGGGCCGTGGGTTTGATTCTGACCTGTGGCCCTTTGCTGAATGTTGTTCCCCTTCTCTCTCCCCTTTCCTGTCTTAAACTGTTCAGTCAAATAAAGGCCTACAATTCCAAAACAATAAGCTTCATATTGACCAAATAAACAGTAAAATGGTGCTTTCAAAATAATGCACCAGTATTATCAATCCAATAATTTGAAATATGAGAATACATCATACTCCCACTGGGGCATTTTTCTGCATTTTACTGATAATACTTCTGTAGTTTTTCTACAATATACTGAAGATTTTAAATGCAAGACTTTTACATGTACTGGAGTATTTTTACATTGTTGAATTGATACTTGTACTTCAGTAATATATATATATATATATATATATACTTCTAGCACCAGTGCTGAACTTTAGACTACATTTTTACAGAGAATGACAACTGTTGCAACACTAAAGTTAATATGAGGCTTCAGCAGTCTGATTTAGCCAAATCAAGTTTTGAGTGTTAAATTCCCTCTTAATCCATCCATCACAGCTCAGCAAGGAAACACTGTCCAAAGACTTTTTAACTTTCAGAACATACAAACATTTTCATACAAAAACTCAAACAAGAGACACACATGGCCCACATTCCGATACACCCATCAACATTTAATTAAAACAAAAAAGGTCAAAGAGTTGCAAATAATAATCAATAAAGAACCTCAAATCTCAACAAATTTACAGTAGGAGTCATATGTATTGTTTTGAGAAAAATTGCAAATCTATCCTTTAACTTGACCAGCTTCCCTTGTTACTTGTTCATGACTGAGTGAAGTGATATGTGCCTCATTCCTACTAGCTGAGTCATATAGTAGAGTCCGTTCTCAAACATTTACCACTGAGATCACAAGGAATCCCTCCTGTATGAATCAATCAGAATCGTACTGAATGCTTAAAATAAATAGCTTTTTTCAAGGCTGCTAAAAGAAATAGTCAGTGAGTCAATAAGGTAAACTCAAGCATCAGCTTGTATGAGCAAGGTGTGAGCCTGCTCAGTCCGAGCATTGAAAGCATCGTCTAAAGGAGAGGATAAGAGGCTTTGTAGTAGGCTGCACTGTGACTCAATGGAGCTGAGAGCAACATCAAATGGTTTAAGGGATATTCCAGAGATTTCATAAAAAGCAACTACAGATCAGCTTCAGTCTGTCACACACAGATTATCTCACATACCACTGATTCTGATTAGCCTAAGTGGGGCACTACAATAACTGTTTACTAAACAATAGTCTGACACTGACAAGCCTGATAACAAAATAATAATGGTGTCACACACTAACATTTTAAAAAAAGGTCTCCAACTTCTGCTTCCTCACCTGTCACCTTTGTCCCACCCCATCATAACATCTGTCAGCTGTCAATACAACAAATGCAACAACACAGCTTTTATCACACTGTTTTTGCACGACGCTTGACTTGATAAGAATCGTACCCCCAAATAGAAGAACAAGCATAAAGATGCTTTTCTTTTATCTATCTGCTTTATTTCTGAGAGCATTCACACTGTGTATGGCCTATATCGCCATCTCCGGTGAGGATCCGGAGCGGACAGGACATTCGTCATACTCTATTCTGTCCTCCTTTATGTGCGCACTGACTTCACAGATTTCATGGCAGAATGATAGGGTCTCTAATAATGTCGCTGCAGAGGATAGCAGCTCAGATCTTCCACTTGAGGACACAACCTGCAGGCCATTCTGACCCTTCCCCCCCTCCACCAATATGGTTCTTGGCTCTGGCTGTGAAGCTTAACCTGTGTGTCCTCCATGCTCATCTGCAGTAGATCCTGCTGTACATCAGCAGCAGGCATTACAGTGAGAATAAATATAGAACTGTCTTGTTAAAGATACTGTAATTCTCCATCTGTAGTTTTTATTTGAATGGTTTCATTTGTTTTCTGAATTTCCTAATTACAATATTATGCATGACTCCACCCTTGATCGTTATTCTGTGCAATACTTGCAGTGGATTTGTTTTCCCGTAGGCTGTGCTCATACACTCAAGTATATCAGCTTGCTGGTAGTATTTTGCAGCCAGGGAGGCTCGGAGGTCTTCTACAAAGGTGCAACATGAACATACAGTGCACCACTGCCCCCCTGTGGACTGCAGTATAACATGAAGGGAGACCTCATTTCACCTCTCAGCCATAATTGGTAGCTTCTTTAAGTCTTCTTTTAAGACATTTGCCACGCTATCTACCTTTGCCCGTAGCCATTCTACAAATACTAAATCAAATCACAAAGAACATGACAGTTATCTCAATCTTTTACACAGTCCCAGCTGTATGGGTTTGTTTTTAAAGGGAGTTATTTTTACATTTTGGTAGTTTGAAGTTTTCCTGCACTTTAAATCAGCCGTATTATGTTCTAAATTTAATTGGATATACTATAATCCTTTGGCCTTTAGCCACCAAAATAAAAAATACATACATTTTTTTTATCAGTTCGATGTATAAAGAGTCAAAACTGAAGAGATACGGATGCAACTTCACTCATACGTTTTGTTTTAGAATATTCAAAGCAACCACATTGATCTACATGTTGAGTGTAGCACAATTTTAATATTGATGTATATTGTTTATTTTTCTTAAAACTTAATAGAAATATTCCTCACAGAACTGGCATTAAAATAGAATAAATCAAACTGAAAAAAATACTTATTTAAACTATACTCGGCAAAAAAAGAAACATCCTGTCACTTTCAACTGATTTTATATTTTAAGCAAACTTAACATATGCAAATATTTGCATGAACATTAAAAAATGTAACAACTAACACATAAACTGAACAATTATCACAAACATGTGACTAACAGAAATGGAATAATGTGTCCCTGAACAAAAGTAGCCCTCTGTATCTGGTGTGGCTACCAGCTGCATTAAGTACTGCAGTGCATCTCCTCCTCATGAACTGCACCAGACTGGCCACTTCTTGCGGTTGTTGTTGCCATCCTGTACCTGTCCCACAGGTGTGATATTCGGATGTACCGATCCTATGCAGGTGTTGTTACACATGGTCTGCCACTGCGAGGATCAGCTGTGCTTCCTGTCTCCCTGTAGCACTGTCTTAGGCGTCTCACAGTAGGGACATTGCAATGTATTGTCCTGGCCACATCTGCTGTCCTCATGCCTCCTTGCACCATGCCTAAGGCACGTTCACGCAGATTAGCAGGGACCCTGGGCGTCTTTCTTTTGGTGTATTTCAGAGTCAGTAGAAAGGTCTCTTTACTTTCCTAATTTTCTTTTAACTGTGACCTTAATTGCCTACCGCCCTTAAGTTGTTATTGTCTTTTCGACCGTTCAACAGGTGCATGTTTATTAATTGTTTATGGTTCATTGAACAAGCATGGGAAACATTGTTTAAACACTTTACAGTGAAGATCTCTAAAGTTATTTAGATTTTTACAAAAGTATCTTTAAAATACAGTGTCCTGAAAAAGGGGTGTTTCTTTTTTTGCTGAGTTAGAAATGTGAAAGACAGAATTCACCGTTCATGTCACAAGTTGACTTCTGGCTCTCTGGTTTCAGTTGTAAAGTTATGTAGTATCGTGATACTAATTATGGCCTCATGTTATATTCATAGACTAATTATACACATTATATTTTGTTGCCATTATATCTAAGGATTGTATATTATATCATGCTGCAATTCAGATAATTAATATTATGATAGAGGCTTATGGTTAAATGGTCATTTTGATATTTTGTTAGTTATTTGTTATATATTAGGATGTGATGATGTGAAGTTATTATATTGTTATCTTTTAAGAACCATGAGTGCTCGGGATGCTGAGTTTTGAATAACACAAAATGTGTAAGTGTGGAGCTGGGACAGCCAGGAAGTAATATGTTGCAGCAGACAATTCTGGAAGGAATTAAAAATAAAAAATGAAACAGGGGATCAGTTTGTCTCCCCCAGCAAAGGTCTCTCTCTTTCTCTCTCTGCCACCCTGGGGGATGGACACATGGCTCCTCACCAGTGCTGGAGAACATCAACAGCAGCCTTGTCCCTTGGGTATGTTTTTTTTCTCTCACTCTCCTTAATTAGCATGTGCGTCATAGCAAGGCAACACGTGCGCTCTCTCCCCAACAAAAGACCTTTACTAAATCTAATTGACAGAGCCTGTATGTGAAACCACACCAAAAGACATCATCAAAGAAAACTATCGCTCATTGACAGAGATCCTGAGAGGACACAGAAGTCTCTCTGAATCAGAAGCATGCTTTAGCTCGAGGCCGCACCTACGAAACAGTTGGCGTCCTCCCTGCTTTATTATCACGTCCCAGCTGGGTAACCCTGACCCTGAGCTCTTTCATAACACACACACAAAAACATCTCAGTAAACATCTTCTAGGTGTGCCCTGGAGCCACCATAACTATTTTTTGTATCAGTGAAAAGCAAAGTATGTTAAAGATGAGTCAACAGAAAAATAAACACCGATACTACAGTACATTTAAAAAAACATTGTGTGAATATTGGATGTCGAAGGGATTATAGGAAACGTGGGCAATACATGATGCAACTTTCTTTCTCTGACTTTTTACCCATCCTATATTTTTTTTATGGCTGTCCCTGTTTTGGGCCATCACCGAACCCTTAGGAGGTCTGGCTAAATGCCAACTCCTGCATATTACTCTGAAGTGAGAATATGGTGCTTGGGATACTGCTTTCATATGTTTGTCGAAAGGGAATCTGGATCAAAGATAATGTTTTTATTTTTGACATAGTCCTTTGGGAGAACTGCACCGCCACCCAACTTGAAAGAGAGTCTGATAAGTGTGTTCCTGTGGCCTAGAATTAGCATTTCACTTTTATCTGTGTTGACAATAAAGTTTCTTGTCGTTTTTTTGTGTTGTTGCAGATTTAGATTGCAGAAAGTTGTACTGAAATTTGTCATGATTTTTTAATAGCTAATTTGTATCACCTGACTCGTCTGAGATATCGCAGGAAGAGACATTTTCATCGCTGTCTACAGGGGTCAGCCTCTAGCCCTGAGTCCATTCTCCTGCCCCAGAAATGCAAGCACACACTGTTTCCATTAGTAGAACATCAATCAGACAATAAAATGCATTTGCTATAACTGTGAGGAGGTGGAAGGAAAACTTTTGATTGATTATTTTGACAATTTTTCAGAATGGTTAAGATCATTAGTGTGAACTATGATTTTGCTAAACTGTGAACCCTTGACCTTAACCTGGCTGTTATTGTAAGTCCTGGGTTATACAGGTGAGAAACTAAAAGTTGCTCGGGCTAGCTCTGGGCTTTCTGAAAGTAGCTAAAGGCTAGGAAATGCATGTCCCAAAAACCTTACAATGTCTTCAATAGCCCACTGATTTGCCCTTCTCTACAGAAATGTGCAAAGCTCTACCATGCAATAGCCATGAATGGATTAACTTTCTGTCAGTCAATCATTTAAGAAGAAGTAGACACTGTAGAGAAGAATATCCACTGCTGAATAATTCCGACCAGTCTTCTCCTGTCAATGTCAAAGATTTGATTTAACTATCAAGCCTCAGTAGTTTAACTTTGCAGCATGTATTGACACATTTAAGTTTATGTTATGAAATGGGATGGGAATGGCATGTAATGGACACAGATTATGATATTTTTCCTGTGAGAACATATCATGAGGCCTAAACTCTTCGCCTCATGAAGTCAACACAAGATTGCAGGATGTCGTGTAGCAGATGTGAATGGTTGCAGCATAATCGTTATAAGCCATATGTTTAGCGGGCTGTTGGGAGCTGCTGCGGAAGGAAAGCAGAGCAGCAAAACAACTCTGTAAGCACAAATCCAACACAGAGAAAGACTAAGAAAACATGTATATTCTTGGCCTTGTCTAGCACATTGTCCCCTGTGAATCCTTTGTACCGCCCTGCATATTTATTTGCTTATTTGCACTCAACTGTGTAAATTGTTATTGTAGTCTGTCTACCAATTGTAACATATGTCAATTTCTCATTTTTATATTGTGAAAAATACACTTACACGCATTTCAATACCTATAATACATAAATGTATAATGTTCTTATCTTTTTGTATTTGTAATTTTTATATTAACTATTGTTACCCTTATTCCAATTATTATAATTCATTTCAGATTATTATTCATTGCACACTTATAAGACAGCTTTAAGAGTATGCTGCCCTGCCTTGGGATACTGATAGGCCTATATTTATTTCATCGTGTAGAAATCAGTACATCAGCTATTTCTAGCAGCTCAAACTTACATTTTATAGCTTGACTAAACTGTTGTTGGAAGCTGCGTCAAGCGAATGATTTCCTTCTTAATAAATGTATTAAATATAAATATTTTGTCAGCGTGTGCCAAATACAATTTATTTATTAATTTAAATATGTGTAGGCCTACTGAAGTTAAGTTTATTTACATTTGTGGTAATGAGAGAAACATTAGCCATGTGTTTAGCAACAAGGGTTTTACTTTGAAAAGAATAAACGGAAGTACTTTCGAGTTGTCTCCATAGATGAAGACTGTCCGAGAGAACAAATTCGCTTAACTTTCGGTATTTTAATAGCTAAGTAACTCTATTTCGTCGTTAAATATCGCGCTTTGTATTTTATCTGACCAGATAAAGTGGTGTGCTCTATGACAACGACTTGTTATTCTTATATATTAACGTTAATATCCTCCGACTGTAATTGAAACTATCTTATCCGGCTAGCGTTAGCTTAACTAGGCTAACCTCCCCATGGCACCTCTCCGGGTTCTGTGCATTCATGGTTACCGTCAGAACGGCAGCTCGTACCGTGAAAAGACGGGAGCTCTGCGGAAGCTGTTGAAGAAACAAGTGGAGTTTGTTTACCTCAGCGCACCGCACAGTGTGCAGCAAGCCAGTAGTGAAGGTGGGTCATCCTCTACACCTGCATCCAACCAAAACACACTGCATGTGTACGTTAGTAATGTTAAGTAGCTAGTTGACTTTTATGTAGGCTAATTGAAAGTATAGAGATGGACTTAACAAGCTTGCTTTCACTTTGTTCTATGTTCAATGACACCTAAAGGAGCTAACGTTATATAGGCATAGTACGTGATGTAACCATTTTCAATTACTGTTTTAATTCTATAGTATCTTTTAATCAACCTTCCATAAAACCTAGGACCAACCAATATTAAATTCTTCATCTCGATCACCTGCCACACACCATGTACATGGTCTTGATAACAATTATGCAAATATCTGTTTTTTTAAATTGACACTGCAGGTGACAATGGTTATTTTTGCTTAATTGGTCAACTTCTAGAATGAATCTTATAGTTGCTATAGCTAAAGTTTTGTAACCTTAACAAGTTAAGAAAGAATTTCAGCTACAGACTGTAGTTTATGGTAACCGCTATAACAAGATAATGCATTCATTCATCATTTTCCACCTTACTTTAAATCGTCTGTGATCTGAAAATAACTTCCTTGCTTGTATGCAAACCATTATTATTAATACAAATCACGCATGTTTCAAACTGCATTTAGTCATCAGATTGAAACATATGCAGATTTCAATTTCTACAAAATATTAAGAACAGAATATAAAAAAAAATACAGAAAATTAAGGAAATGTTGACCTATTTTCTTGTATGATGTAATACAACACATGTTTGTATTTAAGTCCTAATGTAAATATTTAAATTTTCAGAGGATGAAAGAAACTTTAGTCCACTCATCTTTGGTGCCTCCCTTTTGAATTGTAAATAATTGAACCCAGCAGAATAACCACTTTCTTCTTCTGTCCTTTCAAAAGCTCTAGAGAAGGAGAATGGTTCAGGTCCTGGACCTGGGGGCGACGAGGACCCCAGGGGTTGGTGGTTTTCCGACGTCCAGGCTCGGAGTTTCAGTGCTCAGCAGCACTGTGAAGAAAGCCTTGGGCTCGATGAGAGCGTGACGGCTGTGAGAGAAGCTGTGAAGGTCCAAGGTCCATTTGACGGCATCCTAGGCTTTAGTCAGGGAGCAGCTTTTGTGGCCATGTTGTGCTCTCTTCAGGAGCAAAAACTGGAGCCAGAGTTTAGCTTCCGCTTTGCCATCCTTGTCGCTGGTTTCCGCAGTGCATGTAAGGAACACCAAAATTTCTACAACCCTCCCCTTCAGATTCCCTCACTACATGTGTTTGGACTGGAAGACAGAGTCATCCCTGACAACATGAGCAGGGAGCTCCTACCCTCCTTCCAAGACCCTCAGGTCTTGACACATCCTGGTGGCCATTTTGTTCCTGCTACGTCTGCTCACAGACCAGCCTACCAGGACTTTCTCAAGAGGTTCCAGTGACAAACGAATGTCACAGAAAGGCAGTCAGTTGCTGAATAAGTAAAGAGCCATGAATAAAACTTAAGCACTTAAGTGTTGTTGCACTTGAATGTTGATTATTTAATGTTCAGAGAAATCTGATTCCAGAGGCACTAAAAATGTAAAAAGTTCAGAGTCATGACCTCTGTTCTCATTTTTCTTCTCTGAAAAACTCTGTTCTGATGCATCCAAAACAATACAATGACTACTGTCCTTCTCAGGGAAGATGTCTTGTAACAGACAATAAATTAAGTGGCAATTGTTCATTTAATGTACTCTGGTCTCTGTTTCTTTTGTGAACTGTAAAATATCTTTAAAGTCCCCTTTATTGAGAGTCTATTGCTTGAGTCATTGTCAATGCATGACTTTTTCCTTGTACTACATATGTTTCGGTTTATCATAGCAGAAAAAGTGTAGTTAATAACATTCATTATGGCTTTGTTTCAATAAAGTGTTATCAATTACAACTGTGCTTTTCCTGCTGTCAAAATGTCTGTTGTGAAAAGGACTAATTCAAACCTAACTAACAGTCCGGTCAGGCCCTCCTTCCGTAGTCAGAAAGGGCATTACAGACGCTGCAAGGCGATCCAATAAGCACTTTGTTTGAAGTTTACTAATGCCTTTAGACAGTTCGGCAGATGGGAATAATCTCGGAATTTTATTAATTTGTTTAGGAATGAGATGAATATCAATATTAGTAAAATTACTCCTTTTACAGGAAAAAAGGAAGTGTATTTTCCAATTTTCCCCCTGTCGCAATCTCAAAAGTAAAATCTTAAACGCATTTTTCTCCCACATCAGGTGAGGACTAGTCTATATCCACGACGTTTCACTTCGGGGATTGTTCCGTCGCCACCAGAAATTTTGCCTTCTGCTTTCTTTGTGTTGGCATTCTAAACTCCGGTTGATTAATGAGGACTATGGTTAACTGCTCCTCAGATCTCTGCAGGGGAAATCAAGACAGCTAGCTAGACTGTCGAGTTTTCTGTTGCATAACTAAAACAACTTTTGAACGTACACGTTCCACCAAAACAAGTTCCTTCCCAAGGCTAATTTGCAGAGGCACCGTCATTGTGTTCGGCGCTTAGCACTGCCCAAGATGATTGTGATTGGTTTAAAGAAATGCCAATAAACCATCCCAGAATGTTGTATGGACTAGCCAGATCCTCCTCCGCAGCGCTGTGGAGGAAGGTCTGGCAATTCAAGACTTGGAGAGGACTGACATTTTTAGGTTCTGGAAACCATGATTGTGGAAAGTTATGACAAGAATTTTATATCAGAGCCTCAGTGGACTAAAAAATGTATTTGCCCAGAGTTAATACAAATTAAAATGAACTGAATGAAATTGGAGTCCGTATATATTATGTGGTTACTGAGTCATTTTCACCCATATTGAAGTTATATAAGTATCTGCTGGGAAGAGTAATGAAGAGTAGCTCTGCCATCCAGAGGCGATGCATCTCAATGATTGGTCTATGTCTTTTGCTTATAGGAATGCATAAAGGTGTTTTCTCATGTGGGAGTTATATAGACAGGTTTATGCACACACTCAAATGCACAAAGTTCAAGGACATGCTGTTCTTTTATAGCTGAAGCATGTGCACGTCAGACTGCGCTCATTCGATTGTTTCCAGATGTGTGCTCTCTCCTCTACCTCTTTCTTTCCCTCCTTCCCTTTTTTCCTTTCTTCTTCCGCCGACCTTGCTTTGAACTCTCCTTAACATCCTCCTCCCTTTTACATCCTGTGTGTCATCAGGCTCAACATACCATATTACATGTCTGTTTCATTTATAACATGGCCAAAAATAGTTGTCTGGATACCTCCAAATCCACTCTTGATCCGAAAACTACAGATGACTGGGGCCGTTGTATATGGTTATTTGCCTTCGTGAGATGAAATTCCACAGTAAAACATCTTATACTGAGTATCAACTTCCACTCTTGTAAACAGACACTCACTCTCTTAATCGGTCGTAATGTTTATAACATGTCACCTGTTTCAACATCTAATGAGCCACAGCTGCCCCTCACTCACAGATACATCATGGCTACGGGTCTCGTTTCACCATCATTGCCCTTATATTTATTGTCTTCTGTGCTCCCCTGTGGCCCTTGTGGCCCTCCAAGACCTTACAGCAGACACACATACATACACACACACTCATACACATGGTTTTGATAACAAGTAGAGACGAATGGAGAGAGTGAGTGAGCGAGGGAAACGTTAAAAGGAAAACACAGAGGGTCACTCTTGCCAGTAAGTTTTACAACAGAGCCGTGACTCCTTTCTCAGGAATCCGTTCCCCCTGTTGCACAACAACCGGGAAATAATGGAATGAGAGACAGAGACAGATGAGGGTGGAGTTATCCTCCCTCTCTGCCTCCCCCCTCTCCCTCTCCCAATCTGCCTCTCTCTGGCTGTTGCGGTTAAAAAGGAAGGGCAAGGGCACATTCAAATTTGCGCCTCAATTGAAGGATCACTTTTTCCCTCTTCCCCCGGTGGAGTATAGGGGACGGAGCAGGGTGCAGAGGGGTGTGTCAGAGCACAGATGGGCTCTATTTTGATTATGGAGCGTGTGTTGTTATGGGAGATGGAAGGAGGGGAGGGGCCACGTGGTAAGTAAGTCTATATAAGACTTGCACTTAAACTCCAAAGAGCCTGGTCATCCCATGGCCCAGGCCCATCCAGACACCTTGCTACTATTTCACTACTGACAACTCCCACTGGAATAATCTGCAAAATTCAGCACAGGACTTCAGATTGTATCACATGGCCTACAACCATGGATTTACATGCATTTTTTGTGACTATTCACCATTATTTTTTATTTTTGTCATCAGTGTAATCTACAATGTTCTAATCGCTACAAAGAGAAGATGCTGAAGACAGAGGGACCGTTGAGTCATTTGGATTTTTAACCTGATATTTCACACCTCTATGAACTGTTTAGTTTAAGTCTGTGCATGTTTGTGTGGGTGTGTGTGTGTGTGTGTGTGTGTGTGTGTGTGTGTGTGTTCTTGCCCCGTTAAATTGGTAGGCTGGTGCAGATGGACGTAATGTAACATCATGTTGGAGGTTTTACAGAGGTATGACCTGTGTAAAGTATCACATGAGATTTAGCGAGGCCTCTCTGCTTCCTTTGTTTGTGTTTGTCTTTGACTAGGTGTGCATGTGCGCCTGCATGAGCCTGCCGAGAAAAAAAAAGGAACCTCATGATGTGAGAGCTAGTTAGATATGCAGTGGTTTGCCATGTGTTGACATATGAAAGAGGGAACAGTTGGAGTTTAGAGTTGTCAGTCGAATTGCTATTTAAAGAACAGAAATGGCAAGGAACGTCAGTTGATGTCAGCTAATGACATGAAACTACAGTGAAGAGATCTATGCTGTAGTGTGATATCTAGGCTCAAGCAATGGGCACAGTGTGTGTGGGGGGGGGATTTGGTCATTTGTTATTCCATGCTTGCATACTTGCACACTTCTGGTTTTCCTCTGCTTTGTGGTTTTCTTGTTTGTGTGGACAAAATGTACTTTGATTAGGGCCAAAACTTGTCTGGTTGTTGTCTTCGTCCAGTCATCAAGCGTAGCATTCTCTCTATCTGTCCCTCTTACTGATTTCAGACATACAACGTATTGGATAGTCCTGTCACAGTCACAGATTTGATCTCCTGCAACATCCTGTCTGTGATTGACCACTCAACCTGTTCAATTCTGGTGTATCTGGTTAAAACTGTATGTTCAATACCAGATGTGATTATGTTCAGACTGAGGTAGATTTTGTTGTTGACCGAGAAGGTACAGAGGGGAACTGAGGACACATCTGAAGTTAGGGCAGCGGCCGTTTGCTGTATGATGTCATCTGCAGTCGCTTGTCTGCTTGTGTGCTTTACTGGAATGTTTTAGAGGCCGTGGCTGGGCCCTGGTGAGGACAGCTGCGGTTTGGCTGTCCTTATGGGTGCCTAACTGACACTACTGGGGTAAATATTAGTCATTGTGACTATAGAGGAGGACTGTGGTAGAGAGAGAGAGAGAGAGAGAGAGAGAGAGGAATGCCTTGGCTCACATATCCAAAACAATACACACAGTTGTGCAATCTTATTTGGTTTCAGAAAATTATTAAGAGGTTTTGAGGGTAAAAAAAAGGGATGCTACAATGATGCCATCAAAAGCCTTTGCTATATGCTTGTGCAGCTCAATGATATTTGTAGAGGAATACCATGCACACTTAAGAAACTAAACAAAAAATAACAATCAAATAGCTTCTGAAGTGATGACCATAATAAAAGCCATAAAACCTTGATGGGTGTTCGGTTACACCAGACATTCTCAGCCTTGCACTGGAACCTAATGTGGGATCCTACACGGGGTCTAAGACTGATATACTAATATTTATTTGGTATTAAAGGTTTATAGGTTTAATCATTTATAATAAATTAATTCATTTTTAGCAATGCAATCATATATAAACAATTTTCAAATTGACAAGATTGAGAAATCCACAGTACTGATAAACAGTAGACCTTGACATTGGTTCATCAGTGGACTGCACCTTTAAATGTGGTTTGATTTGCTGTGTGTGTGTGTGTGTGTGTGTGTGTGTGTGTGTGTGTGTGTGTGTGTGTGTGTGTGTGTGTGTGTGTGTGTGTGTGTGTGTGTGTGTGTGTGTGTGTGTGTGTGTGTGTGCGCGTGCATGCGTGTCAGATAACATTGCTTCTCAGCCCTGAACAGTAAGAGTTTATGTGCTGTTTTTAATCTGTCAGCACATGAGCTTTTACGGTGCAGGGAGGTAGAGGATAAACAACTATTCATCCATCTTTCTTTTTCTTCTCCTTTTTTCTCTTCTTCAGTCAGTCAATACACAGCAAATATGCTACCATTTTAAAGGATCACAGACAAAGAAAATGACACTCGTCCATCACATGGACGAGGTTGCAGTTAAGCGTAAAATAGTCTTTTCTCAAAAAACTTTTGTAAATCTTCAGTTAGTCTGACAACGTTATGTGCCTCGTATCATTATATCATGTTTGTAAAACATAATTTCACCATGGTGCAGCCAAGCTGGTGCAGCTTTTTTATTTTTTACTTACTAATGAAAAACTCCAACTATCTAAACTATCTGAGAGTTTGGACAGCTGCCACACATCATTTTAATAGAGAAATCTACTTTTCTGTCATGCTGGAATCTGGAGTCACTTAAATAGCATTTGCCTTGGTTAACGAACTTTTCTTCTCCAACCCTAAAAAACACTAGCCTCGTGAGACCGTCCTGATTTCGCGAGCTCCAGTTTTCCACTCGCAGATCAGTCTGGCATCTTGAGGCAGAGAAAATTTGGAGCCGTTAGCCAAACGACCGGGCCAATCAGCGTTGGTTTTGAGGTAGGTTAGGTGGTGATAGACCGATGGTTTATCCAATCAGCTAACCAGTATTATCAGCCAGCGGTAGCCCTAATTCTGTTAGCCGCTCGCTAATGCTTTTTTTCTCTTGGATCCTTCTTTTGGAATATGGTCCGGGAACCTGAAATGGTGCCTTTTATTCCTAAATTCTCGTTACACAAACGGCAAATATCCTTTACCGACATGTTGCTTGCATGCTGAGTTTACGAGCTATGCTTTACCTGCAGCAGCAGGGGCGGGCTTGTGGTTGTATTTTCATACGCTTCGTGGATCTGATTGGTTGATTTGGCCCGTCTATCACCAACATAGGTGATAGACAGATGGTTCATCCAATCAAATAACCAGTATTCCGCCCCTTCCCAAAAGTTCTCCAACGGAAAGTTCCCAGATGGATATGCCGAGCAAATGCGGAGCAATCCATCTGGCGGAGTCAAGTTAAAAAAACACCACCATCCTTCGCATCAGTTACAAAATGTGAAAACTTAACACATTTTCAATGTGTTAAGTTGACAGTGAAGACAATGAAAGGTAGCTACATACTCAAGTATCCGTAGACAGATATCTTTTTTTATTATTTCATTTATTTTATTAAATCAGGCACATGTTTAGTTCCAAAATGTCTCAGCTTGGGTTTAGTAGCTATGTAACAAGCAGACAACACTGACAAATCCTGACCGATAGAGGGCAGAATAACTCTAGATATTATAGAGTAGTGCTTGAAGAAAAGTGGGCCAAGGACTAGTGCATTGTTTGTGTGTGTGTTATTTGTGAGCATACCATAGGTGTGTATCTGCACGTGTGCATGCATACATGTGCGTTAGCCCATCTGTGTAGGATCCAGTGTGTGGTTTGTGTCTGCCTGCAGGTTACAGCGCTGCCTACTGGGAATTCCTGCCTGTGCTGCTTTGAAGTGAGCCTGCTCTTGTCTGATGAATAGAGAGGGGAACAGGTGTTGGAGCTGGCTGACTCATCTGTTCAGCGTGTGCTCTTTGCATTCATTACTGTGCTCAATGATCAAGCCATAAAAAAACACATTACACCTAATAAAGTAGAAGTGAAAAGCAATATGTGTCCATATGTTTCATTGCGTACTTATTTGTTAATCTTTTATGATGTATCAGATAGATTACATTATGTGTATTATTGTGATATTATAGAATTAAAACACTATACAGTATATAACATTTTTGGTACTGTATCAAGGGAAAAGTGTAGCCACGAAGAAATCATATTGATAACTTTGCTGCTCCAGACAGCATATGGATGAGTGAGTGACTTATGACCTACTTTCTAATGGAGAAGAGATATAAATCAAATGTCAACTTAATTATTTGCTACAACTTAACTTTATTGTTTCTTATTTTTCCATTGTGCCACCTGCCCCTAACGACCATGGCTGTAGACTGTTACCATGGTGCTGTTGCTTAAGTAACAATCTAAAGCCACGGTCGCCATGGAGACAGCAGGGTGGAGGTGGAGCTGGAGTTGGCATGGTAACTAGAAACTGCAAGGTCTCATTGGTTTGAGCACAGATATTACGCACTTACATGGTGTAGGACTCCCCCAATGTAAGCACACACATGTTTCCTTTTCAAGCAGGAGAAAAGAGACAGACCAGCAGAGACACAGAGAGAGAATTATCTAGCATACAAAGTGTACTGAAGAGTATTTCCATGGTGTTTTTCTCCTTTAGGTTGACATCACTACGGCATGGCCTCTGCATGTCCATGTTGTTTTCAGCGTGGTGTTTGGTGCATTGCCAGGCTTCAGTAGCCATGACTGTAGACTGTTACTGTACTGTGACACTGTATAAGCAGTAAGCAGTCTAAAGCCAAGGTGCTGATGCTCTGGCCAAGTTAGGAGGATGGGGAAGAGATGGTAAGAAGGGTGGCCTTTTGAAAACCTGCATCGCAAAAAGAGGAGAGGATTTAGGTACAACATGACTGAGTAGATAACTACTGCTACTGCTTTAACTGTAATAGTTAATTTTAGCACCATCTCTGCATCATTATTGGTGACCCTGTGCAGTTTATATAAAACAACAACTTCTTTACCTGAAGTTTTAGTCCGCATGTTGCTCTCAAATTAGCTTTTACTGCTGTGCTCTAAACTGGGGTAGCAAATACACATTGGTGGAAGGGTTTTTGTTAATCTTCTGAAACATTACAGTGTCCAATTGGCAGTCCTGTGCTATTGTGAAGCTATATGATGAGTCTTAATACTGGTTAGGGCCCAGGGATTTATTTTTAGTTATTTATTTATTTTTTACAAATTATACCATTATTTACACTAATGTTTCAACAACTGTGAGGCTATCTGAGCAAGTAGAACACATTTATCAACCAAGTAACCAAGCAAACAATTAATCATCTAAATATTGTACTGATCAGCCAGTCAAGCGAATGTTAAAATTGTAATGTGTCAAAAGTTAAAATATTCTTAGTCATCCAGTTCGCATTTTTATCTAAACGTAAGAGCCTTGAACAACTTGTATACTTAATGTGCATTTAAAAAACGATTGGCAAGATTGGCATTAGGCATCATGCACCCACTGTTTTTCCTGTCTTTGGCCTAGTTAGTGTTCATACTATGTGTGAGAGAGCATAGAGTGAGTGAGGCACAGGGACAACAAGAGGGAAGGAGAGAGAGACCTAGTAGACTGTTTGACTATTTTTATATAATGAAACTCTGTCACCTATCCAAGAGGAGAATAATAACTTTTTTTTAAGAATATCCCCCAATAGTATACGCCAAGGATCTTTCATCAATTGGGAACATCTTTATATTATATATATGTTTAATAGTTTGATGATGATTGCATTGGTTACTATATCGTCAAGCAGCCCAAAACAAGTCATTGTTGAATACGATTTTTAAAATCCAACCAACTAACTGTTGTGTTTTTGGCCCTTTAATCTGGAGATGTACCTGATTAGTTTCGCTGATGATACTCTACTCAGTGACTCACTGGCCAAGTACAGGGGACATTTCAAAGCTATGCAATCATGGTACAGTATGCTAAAGACGACGATTCCAACAGCTAACTCTGTAAGAACTAGGAACATTATGTGCAACAGCAAATCAAATCTGTCTAGCAAGAAAAATCCTAATAGAAAGCCATGACTTTTCACTTTTTTAAGGATGTTTTAACAAACAAAGCTTAATTTCATTTCACCAAGCAAATATCTTGTTGAAACAGATGTCTGTCTTTGAATAAGCAAAATGTCTCATGTCAATGTTAATGAACGTGTTTCTGCAACAGGTTCCCTTTCATCTGTGTTTCAGCACCATGGCGCTGGGACAGCGACACAGTGGCGCTGTGGCTTGGCGCTGTCCGCGGTTCTGAAGTGGACGACGCTGACAGTGGAGAGGAAAGGCACCCTACAAGTCTCATTTCAGATTGTAAAGAGAGAGAGGCTTCGCAAATCTTGTAGCGCCATTGGTTCTCCAACTTAACCGTGTCTAAAGTGGACCACAGGCTCTGCAGTCTCTCATTACCGAATAGATGTCGGTCAGGTGACTAGTACCGTCACGCGTCTCACTGCTCGGCAAGTCACATGCCCGTGGGTACGGGCATATGACGTCATGTCGCAAGCAAACCAATCGGCTCTCGTCCCATTCTGCAGCCAGGCTAATCAGAGCGCGTGGGCAGTGGCTTGGTCTGGCTCGGTTTCCATGGCACCGGGGAGAAACTGCTTGACTTGACAAGCATCCAGTGAAATAAGCACGGAATCATAAAAGATGTGCCGTGAACTTGAGCCTGGACTTTGGTGGATCTTCACTCTTGTCCTTGTATTTTATCAATAATTGTTGCACCATACTAAAATATAGCATTCGGTATAATGATGAACAAGGTTGTCTGAATGATGCTGGTATCATACGCAATATTCTGCTTAATCTATTCTTTTCTCTACATATTTTATTATACTAGCCTATTACAATATTTCGTTGCTTTGCTTTACGAACACATGATTAACGTTGTCTGATCAAAGTCAGTGCAACAGTAGCCACAACAACGAGTTGTGAATGAACAAGGGGTTTCATTGACTCGCTCCACACACTCTTTCCTCGTGTTGTCCGCGCACGAGCCTCTCACATTGCGCATTCACACCCCCGCACGCCAGAGGATCACACTGCAGTGTACGCGTGCGTGCGTGTGTACGTGCGCGCTATGCCTTTAAAAGGGTTATAGTAGGGACTGCGTATCATCTGCAAAGTGCGCAAGAATGACGCAGGGCTGACTTCACTGGCTGACGACGTCACAGAACTGAAACTGAAAAAAAGTTAAAGGAAACGCCGTCCGGAAGTGCATGAAGGGAAGGGAGGAGGGGAGAGGGAGAGGCGGAGGCGAGGAAAGAAAGTGATGGCTATAATGTCATCACTATCACCGGAAACCTCACGTGTCAGTGGACATTGCACGGTGGCATTTGCACACCTTAGGTGGAAAACACCGGACAGCCTACATCCAGGATCCATTGCTGCCTTAGTGGCAACCAAAACAGCCTCTACCTGTTTAATTGTGAACCAGTGGGAATCTTTATGACAGGTAAACATAAATAACCAACAAATATGGTGATATAAATATAGTTTTGTACAGTGCGTAAACAAAGTGAACCAGATTGACAGAAACAGAGATTTTCTTTTTTTTGGGTTGCAGGCTGAATGCTGCCCACATGGGAGGGGAAATGAGTCACACTGCAGCAACTTCCAACCGGAGAGTGAAGACTAGAAT
Source organism: Perca flavescens (assembly GCF_004354835.1). NCBI lineage: Eukaryota > Metazoa > Chordata > Actinopteri > Perciformes > Percidae > Perca > Perca flavescens. The sequence continues at coordinate 18,824,364 of NC_041343.1, forward strand.
AGTGTCAGTCAAAGCAGACTATTTGGCTTCTTAAGGGGGTGGCCCGTCCAATACACCCTCTCCCTAGGTTGCACTTTTTTTTCTCTCTCACAAGGATTCAGATGAGGCAACCCAAAATGTGGTCTGTAGAAATAGAAATTTAACTTACCTCAGTCAAAGTTCCCTGTGTGACCATGGCTGCGGCTCCTTGCTGTAGAAATATGTCTGTAGGCTATCTCTAAACTCGCTTCATCATCAACATGAAACTGTCAGCGAAAATCTGTGCCATGCTGTCTTCGCGCACAGACGCTGTCGTCCCTCTTCTCCAAAGTCGCTTCCCATACAGACCGGGCTCTCCCATCAACCGTAGGCTTTTTATAGAGATCCCGTAGTAACTAGTAGAGGGAACGGGGGGAGGGAGGGAGGGAGGGAGGAAAGGGGGAGAGGGAGAGCTCATTCAAAGATTCACCTACACATGTACGTGCGTATCCCACGTCATTGAACAGAGTCGGAGTGCAGCTATTTATAAAGGGGAGAAAAAGTATAGCCTGAATCACTGTGCAGGGCTTTAAAAAGGACGATGAAAAATAGTTTGTTGTGTAGTCTGTGTCGCTCTTTACAACAAGCTGTCAAATATTAAAAGCTCTTGCGAGAAAAATCCTGTAGAAAGACATTTGGAGTCTCTGAGGTAGCCTACTCATTAGTGAGTTGGATCGTGTTTCCATCTCCCAATATTCCTATAACAGCCTATTTATTACATAATTAGCTGTCGTTAAATATTGCAAGGGGTGCATTTCAGATTGTCAGTGTCTATTTATTTTGCCAATAAGACATGCTGTAATTGCCTTTGTCAGAGGATTTAATTGTTGTTTCGGTGATATCATGTTCAGCTCAAGTGGGTTAATGCATCGACGAATATTATTTTGTATGTTTAAATCTGTCAATCAGCTAATCCTGAAACAGTTTTTTTCACTTCTCTCTCGATACAGTCTATGTATTGGAGAATATTAAAAGAGACAAAATGCATCTAAAGCTGACGAATATTTTCAAAATGTGTTTACCAAGTGATGATAGCGATGTGCAAACGTGATGTTTAGATTAGACGACGAATCACTGCCGCTGCCTGCTTAGAGAAACTGAAAATGTTGGTGCAGTGCAATGATTTTTATTTTATTTTTATTTATGTAATTTTAGAAATAAAACTTGGTCGAAATACCCAACCTGGATTACAACATATATGTAGAATGGTCGGGAGAGATGTGACAGGAGTCGTGCGTAAATCCATGCCGACGCCGTTGAACTCACAACAAATTCGGGGATAGATTTGGGGGAGACCCTTGTGCGTAAAGAAGTGTGTCAGACAGACGTAGGCGTGAGCAGTCAGCGTCTTCTATAAATTAGATGCACTTTGGATGCAGGACCAAAATGCCTATTTGCTTCTTTATTTTTTAAGATGTCTTGAGTTGAGGAAGCATAGATTCACGCCACGCAAGAAAACTCCAAAACTCCAACAAACACTTGTCAGGTGTGGATTATGATCTGTCTCCTCCTTTAAAAAAAACCCACCTCCACGCACGCACCCACACACACACACACACACACACACACACACACACACACACACACACACACACACATTACTGAATTCCCTCTTACCAACTGTGGATTTCAACTCTCAATCTAAAGTTAAGTCCAAATCAAAGCAATATTATTTCAAAGGCAGCCACAGGAGGGAAAGTTTCTGGCATGCCTCTCTTTTAACACTTTATGATTTAAAGATGTCACAGTGGAAAATGTAGAATAAAATATGACCTAAAATTGCTCTAGAGCATGATCAATCTCTTTTAACTCCAAGGTGCAATTTGAAACGTTTTATGAGTCATAATGCATATCCATAATGTAATTGATTGAGTTGGTAACATCTTTCAGCTGTAAACATGTTTCTGATACAACAAACACAAACCCATTATTCACCCTAAGATCCAATTTACATTTCAGTTTGTGAATGAATGAATGAACTCCTCATTGAACTAAGCATTTACTTCACCTGTGGAGAGGCTGCCAGGACTCCAGAAGCAAAGCATCCAGAGTTTCCTGAGCTTGGAGGTTGCTTTTTTAGCTTGAGAACACACCAGAGATAATCCTAGAATAAACAGGGGTTACAATCTCCTCCCAACACCTGTTATCAAGTGACCGAAGTTTTGCACTTAGTGCATACCATAGCCATAATGTCCCCCGTTTGATTCCAACCAGAGACCTTTGTTGCATGCCATATTCCCCTCTCTCTACCATTGTTTTCTGTCTGTATTTTAAGATTTAAAATATCAAAACATGTGGCCATCTGTGGATAGTTCTGTAGATATTTTATTTTTGAGAATGGTTGAATTGTCACACAATTAAAAAAACAAGTATCACAATAACAAGGTCAAGAATAGGGATGTTTGTTTTAATATGAACATCTTTTGTGAAATTGGTTGATTTTGTTCAGAATAATCATATATTTATAAACCTAGTTTGTTATAAAGAATGTGCAGCGTGTCTCTAAGCAAGACCATCTATGACTATTTGCTTTGTTGAGGTTTGAAGAGTGATGCAATATGAATGGATGTATTGACCGCTCACTCCACCCATGGCTTTAAAATATACATTCATGTCCCCACTAGGAACTGGGATGTATGCTTATCACTTAACAGAAAAAACATCATCCCATAACAATAACAAATCAACAATACACCCACAGAGACAAGTGCAACATAACCTTTTATTCACTCTGTTATTACATTTTGGTCAGTGGCTTGTGCTCTATTTTTCTTACTCTTTAAGCGTAAACTCGACTCAGAAATTATTGCAGAAAAGGAGGAGTGTGAATCTCTCCAGCTTGGGCCTCAAAACTGTAAAATCTTCACTGAATGCAACCAGACAGCAATATAAATGTGCTGATGTGTGCTGGAGGATAAGCAGTGTGCAAGTTTGAGTTCACAAGCACAATCCAATTTCATCATACTACACCCCACATAAATATTCCAGTAGGGGGATGAATGACTGATATAGTGTGAATGAAGTAGTTCTTCACTTACAGCCCCATTGTGCCATAAACACACACACACAGCTACAGTATCGTATATAGGTATAGTTTACCTATTTTTTTAACACCTTTTACTTCATATATGGTCAACATTAATCATTTGCTCCTTGTTTTGACACCAAGCAATTAGCCATAGGCGATCCGCCTTCAACTCATATTCAACATTTACCTATTTGAATCTCTTGTCTAACTGTCATGCCCAGTTGTTGGCTCACTTTCTATCTCCTCATCTGTATTCCAAACAGAGATTGCAGTCAGATAAGAGAGAAAGAAATTCATCCCTCCCATACACTCTTCTCTCTCCTCACAACCACCTACCTTGCATTCCCACCTCCCTTTATCCCATTCTGACTCATACTGAAATCCCAGTGAGCCCCCCCCCCCCACCCCACCCCTCCGCTCTCATTTGTGTTTTCTCTTCCTTTGATTGCCAAGCTGGCTTGAACGCAATGAGAAGGGCAAGAGAGAATGAGCAAATGTAAAAGATAGAGAGGGAGTGGAGGGATGGAGAGGAGGAGTAGGAGTAGGAGGAGGAGGAGGAGGAGGAGGAGGACTGTTCTGCCAAACGTGCCCTTAATGAGGATTCTGTCAAAGAAGAGCAGGGGAGGAGGAGTGTGTGTCGTTGTGGTGGTGTGTGTCAGAGGGAGATGGAGGTTTGGAAAGAGTGGGTGTTTATTAGTGAAACCCCTCTCGCCCCCGCATCGTTACCTCCACTGTCTCTGTGCTCTTCTTGCCTGCAAGATTTGTGAGATCGCAAACCCACATTCACACACAACAGCAAGTCCACATCCACCCACACACACACACACACACACACACACACACACACACACAGACAGACAGACACACATACACACACGCCTAGGCAGAGACACATATTGTGAACCCATTTCTACTCAGAAACTTTGAATATGTGTGTGTTTTTTTAAGGTTGTGTGACGGAGGGGGAGGAAGAAATATGTGTGTAATGGTGCATGTACTTCCTCAGTGACATGTGTTCCTCAGCCTCTGGAGCCAATTAAATGGCTCCAACAAAATTGACTTACCTGAGATGCACATGACAAGATTATTCCCATGATTTCATTATATTTACAGAGTATCTGTGGCAAAGGATGCCTCCATTGCCTGTCTTTTTGCAAAGTCATATGCTATCTCGTCTCATCTGCTGTAACTCCAACAGTGACTCACACAAAACTTCACAACATTAGGTCAAAGTCATATGCTGAATGTAATTATCGTGCAATGCCAGCTGTGTGTGTGTGTGTGTGTGTGTGTGTGTGTGTGTGTGTGTGTGTGTGTGTGTGTGTGTGTGTGTGTGTGTGTGTGTGTGTGTGTGTGTGTGTGTGTGTGTGTGTGTGTTCAAGCGTGGGCAGTCTGTTTGAGTTCAGCATGAGGATCACTGGAATTTTCAGTGCAGATCATCAGGATTTTTTAAGTAGCATATGTGTCTGTATTTATGTGTCAAAGCCCATGCAATGTCCTGGTATTGTGTATACTGCATATACATAGCCTAATGAAGATGAAGCAGTAAGTTTATGTCCCTGTAAGTTTATGTCTCAAAATCAGCTGTAAAAACTACCATCTCGCAATGGGATCACATCAGCCGCGACGGCAAATCAGGCCAGGGGCATAAAGTGGGGGGCCAATGGCCCCTTCTTTACTTTCTATCATCTACTTCTGGCACCCTTGCTTTGGCCACACCTATCTTCAAACTAGGCCTTCATTTTGATCTCAACTACACACCTGTAAAGTTTCGTGATTGTATCCTGCACAGTTGTGAAGCTATTTCGGTGTCAAAATCTGGCCACAAACAGAGAGACAGACATTTAAACACCTGGCAAAGAACTGAAATCCACTTTGTAGTTCTTGCTACAGTAAATGTCTCTAGACCATATTTTGCCATGATTACACACACACATACACACACTCACAAGGTGAAAACAATACCAGCGTCGCTGTCACGGCTGGTAAAAACTCAATGACCTGTGGGCCAGTCATTACAAACTTATTCTGTGCAATCAATTTCAATGTACTGTGTTCTAGTCCAAGATACCTATCTTAAAAACATTCTGTTAAAACCTAACATTTAAAAGCCTGTATATTCTCATGTCGGCCGGTCTAACTGGTTCCAAATTGGCACCATAACATTGGATGCTACTCTTGAACGCAGCATTCTTGAGTGCAGTCAAACATTGTTCAAATGCACAAAACTTTAAGATCCAAACCGAAGTTTCAAAAGATACCAAACATGTCAGGTTGAATTTTAGCAGAATGTGACGCATAACAAATATTTGTATTTGATGGAAAAGTGCACCCATTAAAAACATTTGTGGTTTGAAAATCTTCACTCCGCTTCAATAAAGGGCTGGAACAAGCCAAAACAGAATGTATACTGAATGAAATACTGTCAGACAGTGTGGAATAAGATGATTTTAACAACCCTGAAGCTACTTTAAAAAGTATATTAAGGGATTAATGGTTGGTGTTGTTAGTGCACAACATAGTCAGGAGTATTGAAATATAGTTTTGGTCTTTGACTAATGTCTTAATAAAACTTTTATTGAATGAGGTCATGAAATCAACAGCTTCCAGTGCTACAATCTGTGTTACATTGTGCCTTTTTTCTTTAAAATTTTCTATTTTCTGTTTGGCTCCTCTGCTCTGATACATCACTCCATGTATTCTATCTCATATTGTCTTTTCGCTCATTCCTCCCCTGTCACTCCCTCTATTTCTTTTTGTGAATTATACATTAAAAACCAGTCGAAATGGATATACTCCAAATATCTAGTGCCAGCAAATATGCGTCACACAAGCCTCTGGCCTCAGTCTCTCTTTCTCTGTCTTTCTGTCTGTCTCTCCTACACACACGCTTTCTTTCATTTCTGTCTCTCTCACCACTTGTTATGTGAATCCCATTTCACTCATCTCACTTTTAACTCACTGCCATTTCCATTGTCTTTTATTTGTTACTCATTTTTCAATCCCAGCATTTTCATTCTGTTCCATCCTCAACCACAATGTCCCACTCTTGTGTGTGACTGTATTCCCCCATCAGTTCTCCTCCTCCTCCACTCCAGTCTACTCTAAAAGTCATCTCCTCCCACCTCCCAGTGTCACAGTGGGGAAAGACAGAGAGAGATAGACAGACAGAGAGAAAGAAGATGAGATGGGGGCAGGAGACATGGAGATATGATTGGTCTGGAGAAACCACCTGGTGTCAGAAATTCATCTGCAAAAACTCCCTGCTTCCCCACGCTTTTCTCATCTGTATTCAGTCTCTCTTCCTCCTGTTCTCTCCTCCTGCATCATGCCTCCTTAACTCTCTCCCTCGCTTCCTTTTTCTCTCTGTCTCCCTCCATCCGTACCTCCTTGCCTCCTCTCTGTCCTTCTGTGTCTCTTATCATCCTGCATTGCTCCACCTGCACTGTGGTGCAGCACTGACAATCAGAACTCTGCACACATACACAGAGGCACACACACTTACAGACTCACGCACGCACAGGAAAACACACGCCCACAACTTCCGGAACCCCCCTCCCCCCCCTCTCTCACACTTCTCCACTGCAGACACGAAACATTGTACAACCCCTGGTGTGCCAGTGCACTTAATCAAGAGACAATGCTGGCATCAAAACAGTATTCTGCATTCAAACACAATATGGCTTATTGTTTAGACCACATAATAATAATAATAATAATAATAATAATAATAGTAATAACAAAATGAAAAATGGAAAGAGTTAATGATTGGAATAAGGATAATAATGATAATAATCATGATCAATATATTTTAATTTAAGGTTGTATTGTAAGTGCTTTGCATGAAATATGAAATTCATTAATATAACACATGTAGACAACGATAATGAAATAAAACAATATGAGAGTAAACCCAAATCCTGTGCAATTTAAAACATTTTGAAATATACAGAAAATGTAATAAATAGATAAATAAAAATATCTATTTAAAAGATAACAAAGTTTAGAAAAAAGTAAATTCTACTACTGTAAGAAGTAATATACAAACACATATATGTGTAGACATATCTAATTAATATGCCAAAGAAGTGATTCATCCAGCACTTTGGATGAATTATTAAATGACATGATATAGTAACCTGTATGGAAAAAGTGGTTTGGCTCTGGATGAAGAATCATGTGTGAGAGATGTATTAATGGGAAGGACACGATACTCTGTCCCTTTAATTTGGTGTTGCTAGGGAAATGAAGCTGTTTACTCTAGCACAGTGGTTCTCAACCTTTTTTGTGCCAGCGCCCCCCTATCCATTATCCAGGTCCCTAACGCCCCCCCATCAAATATTATGTATGTTAATTGCCCCGAATATTAATGATTATGCCCTAATATAGGCCTATTATTGTTGTTACTATTGTTATCAAAAATAATCAAAAAAATCAAATTGAATGACAAAACAACACATGTATTAGTTTCCCAGGTATCAAAAAAGCCATGTGAATAGAAATGATATCTTTACAGGTTTTTAAAAAAAATGCAACCATTTGACATTCAAATTAAATAACAGCAGCCAATCTAGCCAAGACTAGATAACATTAAAACTATAATTAGGTACCGCCCCCGTTGAGAAACACTGCTCTAGCATAAACCACACTGATGATGTCAGCCACACATAAACACGCACTACCCAGTCTTTCTGTGTATGTTTCTGTCATCTGTTCCTGCATTCTCATAATCCCCCTCCTTGTGCAATTTGTCAGTTCACATCAAAGTCAAGAGTGGAAGACATAAGAGAAAAGATATGATAAGGAGATCTTGCACTTTATTCATATGAATAATGCTACTTAAATGGAAAACAAAAGTAGATGGGAGAAAGTTTGATGTTGGGCCAATCCAAAGGGTTAGGACAGTTGAGCTAAAAATGTGAATAAGTAATCAATCCTGACATCTAGTGGCTATTGTGTGGAATTGAGGGTGTGTATGAAGGATATCAAGGGTTATCAGTCTGTGTCTTTATGTGTGGACCTTTAAGACCCTTCCCCCAGGCCTCATATATGTAGGTCAGGGCCTACATAAGAATTACATAACTACACATTTTAGACCGAGACACATTTGGTCAAATTGTAACGAAAAATGTTTATTAAGATTAATTTTATTTATATACAATGTATATGCACATGGCAAGATGCCGCTTTTTGTTAATATGCTCTCTATAAAATAAAGAAATAAAGGGATTTCTGGTAGAACAGGCAGCAAAAAAAATTTTAAGAAAACATTAAAACAATATTGAATATAAATATAGCTAGTATACATAGGATAAGGGTTATAAAACAAAACCAGCAATTACATCAAAAGAGCATACAATCAAACGACCTTAAGGAATATGAAGATGAATAGGCACAATCAGAATAAAAATGTATATACTGTGATATGAATAAAATAAACAAAAAAGGCTAAGAGTAAAACATATTAAGGATTTGCATGAGTATTCTGTATAAGACTATAAGGACTTATTTTTCTTCATTTGGCCTAAAAAGTTTCATTATTACTACCACTTATATGAAATAGTAATAGTAGTAACGCTATAGTAGTAAGATAAGATAAGATAAGACAAAACTGTAGGCCTATTTAACCCGAAGGAGATTGATATGCTGTGTTGTGTAGTATGCAACAATATTCAACAATCTCGAATGCAGGACTTTTACTTATAATGCAATTATTCAACGTTAAATAGTCTATATTATTGCTACTTTTACCTGGATCTGAAACGGATTAATAAATCGTACGCACAGTTTAAATTGGACCGTACTACATTACCCGACTACCTTCGCTGCGTTGTCACCATATGTTTGATCCAGCTCGGCCACCATACTAACTTGTTGTGTTTGTTTTCAGTGAGAGCAAAAGATGGCGAACGAACTGGACAGAGTGCGAATCTCAGCTGCGGAACTCCGAGCTGAAGCGTCGAATTCAATCAATATTACTTACTGCCAGAAAGGTGAGAGGAAGTGAAGTAGATACTCGGAAGGAATACATTCGTGAAAAAGTCGATAAATTGAAGCGAAGAAGTATCCCAAGTTAGATGAAAGTAGCCTATGGAGTTGCTAAGTTTGTAACCAGCTAACGTGAATGTTGTTAGCAAGCTAGCTAGCTATCTGCCTGTCTATTATTTGGTCCCGCGCGGTGTGTTTTAAACGCCCCCCTCAACCATAACGACACCAGATAATTTATGTGCGACTATTGTCACGATTTAACCCTTGTTGCTCATATTCTTCGTACTGTTTTTTTTATATTTACTCCCTATACTTTATGTACATTAGTCGCAGGATTGTGTCCGCTACGCTAAATGTAACGTTGAATGGTGTTAACGACCTTATTAACGTTAACGTTTTAGCTACATCCACGGTGACGACTGATTAGCTCGACTTTTGTAATCTTTACGTTAGCTAGTTAACGTTGACGTTGGAAAATTAGTGGACGTTAACTAACGTTACCCATTTTTTTTTTTTTTTCCGTCGAAGTTTATTTGTAGCTGCAGATTCCTATGCGAACTTTTTCACAATTCCAGACAGGGAATGCTTTCTGACATTAACTGTAGCTAAGTATTTTCTGTTTGTAACGCTGTGAACGGATGACATCTTTTTCATGTTAATTAATGCAGTGTTTAGTGGGGTAGCACTATTGTGAAAATATTCACACATCTGTTTCCCCCCCCTAGGCTCTTATTTTTATTTATCTCCAGTGACTTAGCTAGTCCCAAACAGGCAGAACTTTTGTTGTTATTGATATTGTTTATTTGTGTTACTGTCAACAAATCCCACTAGAGTCTGGTGTAGCTTATCCATAAAAGCATAAAGCTGTAATTAAAAAAGAAGACATCAATTAGACACTCCGCACTTGTTGACCGGTTTCTTTTTGATGAACACAGGGACTAATTTATTTTGAGTCAGTCCAACATGCACATTTCTGCTGCCATCAATACTTACTAGAGCAGCAAATGCATATTAATCACAACTGAAAATAGTTTCCAACAACAAATGCACTGTTTACTCCTGTTTAAGTGATGTTTGATAAGAAACTACAGGGCCCAGCTGATCATGTCAAGCTATCTATTTGTAACCCATTTTTAAAGATTTATGTCCATAATGGAAATGAAGCGCCAGAGACAGGGTAGGGAAGTCAGAAAGTACTGAGACAGTCTGAGGCATTGTTGAATTTGACCTTATTCTTTAATACCCATACTCCATATACTTTCTTTCTGTGTTTTTCATTCTGCAGAGGAGCAACAGGAGCATCACGTACACAAGCAGCATAGGAAGCGTGACGGAAAGCGCCCTGAACTGCAGCGCTATCAGACGGTAGCTGGACATGGACGGTGTCACCGTGACAGTGAGGAGGGAGAAACTGGTCTAAGTGATCTCCTGGCTGCTGATTCACATGAACATGATAAACCATCACAGAGTGACAAAAAGGGTGTCTCTGAAAAAGTTTTAGAGAGACATGGGTGCACATACGGTGGGGCAGACACTGACAAAAGAGATGAAGACAGAATGAGAGGTGACGGAAGTAACACTCAGAACTGTAGAAAAGGCAGCCACTTGCAGTCTAAATCAGAAGCAAATCAAGAGAAAGTCTTTGTTGAAAATGACAGAGAACACCAGGAACCTGCTGGAGCTGCTAAGCCGACACGGAAAGCCCGCAAACCAGACAGAGAATTGTATCAACCTGGAAGCCGGAGGAGCATCCAGGGAAAGGACTCTGGAGTTGGAAAAGAGCAGGATAAGCCTCCCCCTAGGGAGAATAAGCAGAAAACGGAGCCAGAATCCCAGATGAGTGCAGGGGAAAGGGAGGGAAACAAAAAAACGTTTATACAGAAGCAAGGAGGGAAAAATAAAGAAGTAAAAGGTACACAGGAAAACTTAAAATTGTCTAAATCCAGTGAGAAAAACAGAAAGCAAGGAAGCCAAGATGTGGAAAAAAAACCATTACCGTCTGATGCTTCAATGGAGAAAATTACTAGTAAAGTAGAAAAACTCAGTGTAAAAGAAAAGGGTAAAGTGGGATGTGAAGACCAAGCCGTTGAAGAGTTAAGTTGCAGGAGATGGGTAACAACCGACAAGGAAAGGAGAGGCCAAGAGGCAGGAACAAAAGAGGAGGAAGAAAAGGTAGAGAAGAAGAGAGAAAAGGGAAACCGCAGGAAAAGGGGAGGAGAGAAGGAAAAAGAGAGGAATCAGGATTCCAGAAGAGGAGATTATGAAGCAGGTGGTGGAGGAAAGAGCAACCTAGCAAAAGTGGAGAAGGAAAGAGACAGGAGGCAAGCAGAAGCAGATAGGGACAACAAACCAGGTAAGACGGGAGAGATACACCAAAGCATAGGAAAAGAAAATCGCAGCGAAAGTAGAAGAGGAGACAACAACAACAACCGGCCTAGAGATGCTGAGAAAGATGCTAAGACAGAACGAGAAGCTGACGGGGCTGTAGAAAGAGGTGATGGAAACAAATCTAATGCAAACATCACAGCACCAACCTCAAAACGCTATTCCAAATCAGATATTCGGCGCTCACGGAATCGAACTTGCAGCAGTAGCTCAGCCAGCAGTGTGACCAGCCTGGATGGTCCTGGAATAGGGATGGACGTGGGGAGTACCAAGTGGCCACACTTGGAGCCAAAGCACAATAACAAAGAGGGGAAGGCTACTAGTGGAGAAGGACGAAGGAGTAATTTACAAAGATGGACAACCAATGGGGAATCATCTACAGAATCACTGGAAGGGAGTGAGATGAGTGACATAGTAGAAGACAGAAGAAGGAGAAGAAGAGGTGGGGAACTAAGTGCAGAAAGGCGGAGGGAAGAAAAGAACAGACCAAAGGGAAACAAAGGAGGATGTCGGGGAATCCTAAAGGTTTCTCTAGAAAAACAGTCTGGTATTGGGTCACATAGTGGTGTGTCAGAACATCGCAAGCTAGGTTTGGTTCCTCGTGGCAGGGGTGGAGGTATCCTGGTGCTTCCAGCCCGCATAGACATCTCTAATTCACCTGAGGTTGGGCAAAGGCTTCTTTTTGGTGGAATTAGGGGAGGAGGAGCTGGCAGGAGTAGAGGAGGCCGAGGAGGAGGAGTTAGACGACTCTGGGATCCAAATAACCCCGACCAGAAACCTGCTCTTACCAGCACCCAATCCTCACAGCATTCATCTCTCCAACAGCATATATTTCTTCAGACGGGGACCGGATATGGACAGCTTCACTTTCTGGACACAGACGATGAGGTAGCAGGCAGTCCTCCAGTCCCGCAGGGTGAGCACTTTCAATCCCCGAAGGTTGCTGCCATGGTCTACTACAAATTCCAAAACTCTGACAACCCCTACTGCTACCCCATGCCCACCAGCAACCCACATAGTCCCGGCACCACCACCAGTCAGCGCTGTCCATATCCTTACCATATGGGGCCCTACCAAATGGCTCCCCCTAATGCTATGTACCCAGGCCCTGGTGTGGGTCAGTTCTGTGGGAGTTACAGGGGAGCAGGTTATTCCCAGCCTGGTGCAGGAGGTAGTTTGACATTTGAAGAGGTGGAGCAACAAGCCAGAGGGGAGCTGGGGAGGCTGCTGAGGGCTGCAGATGCACAGGAGCTCCAGCTCAGTAACCTTCTGTCCAGAGACAGAGTGAGTGCTGATGGACTGGATCGCATGGCCCAGCTCAGGTGAGGATTTGGGGTTAAAGGTGCCCTGCCATACAAAACTGTTTTTACTTGCATTTTTTTTTAAATATATTAGGTCCATATGTGTTTGTGTTATGTTGTGAATGTGAAAATGAACTGCTGTCTCCTTTGTCAGCTCTAGCCACTGAAAAGAAATAGGCAGAGAAATCAGGCCAATTACAAAAGCTGGTCAGTCTGACATCATATTGCCTGAGCTCATTACTATTCATTAGCTCGCCCAGTTGGGCTGGGTAAAGGATTCTGATAGCCAGGCTCTCATTGGCTAGCTGTTAGCCAATCAGATTCAAACAGCTTAGCTTGTTGAATATTAACGACAACTGGCTGAAATCGAGCTGAGTCTTGCTGTAGGCTTTCTATACCACGCTAGAATGGCTTGAAACAAGGCATTTTTTCCACAAAAAATGTTAGTCCATGGTAGAACTTCAGACATTACCACAAAGTAATGAAATACGTGTGGCAGGGCACCTTTTAAGGATGTGTGTTAGTGGCATTTTTCTGTGTGTTTGGTTTGTTTTATGTTTTTGTCTTGCACTACTTGTTTGGCTGCAAGATGCCCTCAACAGAACTGAGTCAGTACAGTCCTGTCCTGTTACGCCCTTCTGTTTTCTAGAGCTGACCTTTTGGGGCTATATGAGCAGGTCATCCTGACAGACATCGACTTCTCAGATTCACAGAACGTGGATCAGGCTTTGTGGAAGAATGTCTTTTACCAGGTCATAGAGCACTTCCGACAGCTACTCAAAGACCCCACCTATGACAACACCCCTCATATCCGGAACATGCTTCTTACGCTGCTTGATGAGGTAAGGAGTGTATGGGAAATTCAGACAGGGCAAAGTTTCACAAAATGAGGTTATTGCAAGGGGGTTGCAGGATTCATAATCTTGCTTGAGGATAGATCAAAACAAAAGCTAAAAGTCTCTTTGGGCACTTTATTAGATATACAATTGTGACCTTGCTTAGTATTTGGGTGAGCAGTGGGATCAGTAAACCCAAAATAAGTATTGCATTAGATAATATACCTATTTGTTTATATGTTGCCTTAAGAATCTTGGAAATATTTGTGTCCAAAACCATCTTACAGCTTTAATTTCTTGGAGGGGTAACAGGCCACAATAAATTCATAATTGGTTACACTTTTATAGGATTTTGAATATGAGTACAGCCTGTAAAGCATACATTAAATATGTAACTTCACTTGTCCTTTGTGATCACTATCTGTGTTTTACAGGGGGCATTATTCTTTAATGCGCTGCTTCAGAAGCTGCAGACAGTGTACCAGTTTAAGTTAGAGGATTACATGGATGGCATGGCTATCAGGGCTCGGCCATTACGCAAAACGGTAAAGCAAACGTGTGTGTGTGTGTGTGTGTGTGTGTGTGTGTGTGTGTGTGTGTGTGTGTGTGTGTGTGTGTGTGTGTGTGTGTGTGTGTGTGTGTGTGTGTGTGTGTGTGTGTGTGTGTGTGTGTGTGTGTGTGTGTGTGTGTGTGTGTGTGTGTGTGTGTGTGTGTGTGTGTGTGACATCTGTTCAAAGATTTATCAAGTAATGCATCTTAAAATCAATTATATTTCCAATGTAAATACCTAAATTGGGCAATAAAAATGCAATTTGAAACTCTGAAAATGTTTTTTCTCTTGTGTTTCTGTCTTTTTCAGGTGAAGTATGCACTTATCAGTGCTCAGCGCTGCATGATTTGTCAGGGAGATATAGCACGTTACCGTGAACAAGCCAGTGACTCGGCCAACTATGGCAAGGCTCGCAGGTAGGCTGTAATTCAAGCATTCTCTAGGTATTGTGTAATGTATTAGACACGTTCAAGAGCACGGGATGCATATTGTCATTTAACGTGTGGGTTTTGACTGAGTAAGGATCTGGTCACTCTTGAACTAGTGTCAGGACGTCGTGGGGCAATTTTAACACTTGTTTAATTTCTCCCAGACAACCAATTTTCATTTAGTCCTGATTATTTTTGAAGATGCCTGTACAGGTCTCAAAATCTCTGACTGCTTAAAAAACCTTCTTAGTCTTGGACAAATTTTTCCTGTGATGCTATAGACTTTGTACCATAATAGAGTTATGTTCTTTCCTAGCTGTATATGACTGAATAGATGAATACTTTATAATTTAAAGTAGAAGCAGAAATCTTTGAAAGGCCAAATCTTCAAGAAAGTTTCTGTGATGGTATCTCATAACTATAAATTTCCATTTTTTTTGTAGCTGGTACCTGAAAGCCCAGCAGATTGCCCCCAAAAATGGACGACCATATAACCAGCTAGCCCTGCTGGCAGTCTATACAGTAAGTGATATGTAGTTTAAGTAACTTAATTTATTTCGTGACTGACTGTATTTCTCCTGGCATGTCCCTGGGATAGGAAAATATAAAATATTTTGAGTAATGGTCCACCCAGTGTGGTTCCTTTTGTAGTATACCTTCCTCCTCTTACTCTCTTTCCAC
This sequence comes from Perca flavescens, assembly GCF_004354835.1. Classification (NCBI taxonomy): domain Eukaryota; kingdom Metazoa; phylum Chordata; class Actinopteri; order Perciformes; family Percidae; genus Perca; species Perca flavescens. Next base: position 18,839,579 of record NC_041343.1, read on the forward strand.
CTCCCTAACTTACAGAAGCGGAAGTTGGATGCTGTGTATTATTACATGCGCAGCTTGGCAGCTTCCAACCCTATCCTGACTGCAAAGGAAAGCCTGATGAGCCTGTTTGAGGAAGCTAAGCGTAAGGTCAGACACAAACTTCAGCCATTAACTTGTGCCATATAATTTACCTTTTTGTTTTTCGGAGTAAAAACTTTAGGCAGCGAAAGTGCTTCTTGTTTACAGAATTTGTTCTTGTAGACAGAGCAGCTTGAGCGAAGGAGGAGGCAGGAGCATGAAGGGGGCTCCAGGGGCCCAGCAGTAAGAGGAAGAGGAAGAGGGGAAGATGGTGCACGTGTGGAGATTTGGACTCGTCCCAGTGGACAAGCGGCAACCCCATCCTCTCAGAGAGGAGGTCGTGAATCAAGCAGAGACTCTGAACAGGATGGAGAGCTGGGCAGTCTCAGCGCTAGTGATGTAAGATCCATTTCTTTCGCTCTCTCTCATATTCCCATGCACATCGAGTCTCACGCGTCATATGCATTTTATTAGAGTGCATTGTGCATATTTCTAACGGGTGTTTTTTTTATGTTTTTTCAAAACCCTTAGATACTAATGCCTGTAGATGTCTCACACACTGTTTTATTGAGTCTACTACTGTCTTAGTAATCTTTTGTTTTCATCGCGGTTCCTAATAACTCCCTCTTGAACCCATCTTTAATTTCTTTGTTATTTGGCCCTTTTTTGGTTTGTTTTTGCTTGCGATAATTAACCATGTATTTATTAAGTGGAACATGCTATATTCTCATGTGTTTATATGGAATATTTTAGACATTTATCCATTTGTTCGCTGCAAATTTTAGAAGTTACCAGTTTTTGACATGCTGTATAGCCGTTCCAGTGATTATACTAAGTAGCTTTAAATATCCTACAAAAATGTTCTTTACTCTTTAACACATGTATTTTGTCGCTTTCCAATGTACCTTGCTTCTCTTCACTATTCGTCATTGTATCCTGTTGGAAGAGACATCTGTGTGTTTATCCTCTCTGCTCTTTTCAGCTTCAGTAGCTTAGCTTAGCTTGTAACTAAATAAAACTGTTGCACAAATTAATAAATGATTAGTAATACTTTTCTTTGTCTTTCTGCCTTCCTTTTCTTCTCCAGCTAAATAAGAGATTCATTCTGAGTTTCCTGCATGCACATGGAAAGCTTTTCACTAAAGTGGGGTGAGTGATCTCTCATGTATTCCAGCTCTTCAATTCATAGACAATGAGTTTGAATTAATTATTTATTTTTGTGTGTGCCTTTTTGTGTCCGTTTTTCTGTATTTTTTATGAATGTGTCTGTCATGCCCATACAGCATGGAATCCTTCCCTGAAGTGGCAAGCCGTGTTCTGCAGGAGTTTAAGACTCTGCTCCAGCATGGCCCTTCCCTACTGGGCAGCACGCACATGCTACAGATCATCACCATCAACATGTTCATCATACACAATGCTCACAGCCGAGGTGATGCTGCACACACACGCACATAGAAACACACGCACCATATTTTCATCAAACAATAAATATTGCTTCAGAGCTTTAAAGCATTGTGTTTATCTGCAAAACTATTACAAATGCATGGCTGATGAACAACTAATTCTATTTTAATGCAGGTAATTATTTCATTTCATTTGTTGTGTAAAATGTGACTCAATTTAAAGGTCCCATGACATGGTGCTCTTTGGATGCTTTTATATAGTCTCTTTCCCGAAATTCAGCCTTGGTGCAGAATTACAGCCACTAGAGCCAGTGCCATAAAGAGCTTTCCTTAGTATGTGCCATTTCTGTGTCTGTATCTTTAAATGCTACTGAGGAGGAGAGAGGGGGGGGGGCAAGGTGGAGGGTGGGGGTGTGGCCTTGACCAACTGCCACTTTGCTCCTTTGAAAGCCATGATGTCTCTCTCTCATGGGTGGGCCAAATTCTTTGGGTGGGCAAAGCAGAGAAAGGGGAGGTAACCTTGCTCCTTATGACCTCATAAGGAGAAGATTCCAGATCGGCCCATCTGAGCTTTCATTTTCTCAAAGGCAGAGCAGGATACCCAGGGCTCACTTCACACCTATCACCATTTCTAGCCACTGGAGGACCATAGGCAGGCTGGGGGAACTCATATCAATGCTAAAAAACCTCCATAAAGTGACATTTTCATGCCATGGGACCTTTAAGAAAAACAGGTTAACTTGAAGGGCTTCAGTGGCTATTGCAGAGATGATAATAGTTCCTTGCCACACATTTAATCTCATCTTCTCACATGCAGTTATTTTTCCCCAACTTAAATACAAAAAACCAAAAGAATGTGCTGGGGCTGCACACAAGTCATTGGTAACATTGATACAAAGAGTGATGAGGAAGTGCTGTTTCAAATTCTTGTCTCCATTTATCAGGTGAAGAAGGAGAAGTGCGGTCCGTTTTACAAGAGCAAAGCACTGCCCTGGGTCTCGGCATGTTCGCACTACTGGTGCAGCGTTGCACAGAGCTGCTCAGGGATACTCCTGCAGGTATGAACACGGGAAGCTCCAAAAGTATTTGATTGAATTGCCTTTATTGAAATTGTGGCTCTACACTCACTTGGATTTAACGTCAACATTAGTATTATGGCGTTTTCATCCACATCACACAAACGGTTTAATGACAAGAATTACAATAGTACGATCCCACAGCACATTGGTGGACATTATTCATAGAGTAACAGTGTATTTAAACATGCAGTCAGCGCTGTCTTCCTTGTATCATCTACTACTCTTCAAAGAATACACTATTGTCCGACTACATGGCTTAACAACAGTGGCTAGTTTCTTTGGAAATGTCTGGATAAACCCTAAGACATTTAGTTTTAATTTGTAACACTAGAATGATGTTAAAACTAATTTCAAAAATAATCATTACATAGTTTTTGACCATAAAAAGGGATGAGTTTTATAAACTCATTTCATCACTTTATTTGTACAGCTGTGATAACATTTTGTGAATTTTATTTAGTTTTTGTTTGTTTTACTATGAAGTGTTGTATTTTAAAAACTTCTCTTTTTTTTAGAACCAGTCCCAATGGCAGATGGAGAGGAGGAGCTGGAGGGTATGGTGAGGGTCTCTGCCTTCCCGTTGGACCTTAGAGAACTGCTGCCAACTATCAAGGTCTGGTCTGACTGGATGTTGGGACAACCAGACCAGTGGAACCCACCACCGTGCAGTATAGAGTGAGTACTTTAAACCTGCAGTAACAGATTTTTTTGGGCCTCTTGAGGGCATTGGAAACAAGTTGTGAACATAACATTGACATATCATCATGTATTAAATTAAATCTACATTTAAATTTTAAAAAATGATTAAGTCGCTTTAAGATACTATTGTCTGTTCTGCTCATGGCCTCTACTGCTACTTGTACACAAACCACACACACCAACTCTCTTTAGACAGTAGCTCTTTTAGCTCAGTATTCCTCGCCATTACTTGTGGCATTTCTTCTCCATCAAGGTGCAGCCCAGATGTTTGGCAGTGCCTGGCTGACCTGTGTAACGTGCTGGCACGTGTAGACCATGAGGAAGTGCCGCTGTACAAAGTCGACACTGAAGACGTGGAGGGAGATGAGGAGTTGACTGTGCTGCAATTGAAGGAGGACCAGCTGCTTGCTGGCTTTGTACCACTTCTTGCTGCACCACAGGAACCTTGTTATACAGACCAACACACTGACATGGTGAGTGGAAAGTAAAGGTGTATTCCCTTAAATTTTAACACTGCAGCCCTGGTACATACTTATACTCCTGTGGAATTACTGAATATTTGACTGATTATCCTTTTGTAACGGTCAGAGTGCCAGCTTTTACATGTACTCCTTATTGTCCTCTTCCTGTTCTCATGCACATATACCCCCATCCTCTTCCCTTAGGCAATAGCAGCAGATTGTAAGAGAGTGACGGTGCTCAAGTACTTTCTGGAGGCTCTGTGTGGACAGGAAGAGCCTCTATTGGCCTTCAAGGGAGGCAAATACATCTCTGTGGCAACTTCTCCACCTAACCACTCAATGGCTACAAGGAGCAGGCAGGATTCTCTAACAGAGAAAGAGGTGACTGTCTTTTTCCTACTTTGCCTCTAACAATATTTCCTCTTCTCTGATTGCACTCTTTAAAAATGTTACCTACACAAAACAATGTAAATTGAATCTTCATTGCATTTCAGAAGACACTGTTGAAAGTAGCAGAAAGCCAAATTGCTGAAAATGTGTCTTATCTGTGTCTGTTTGGCAGGCTGATGATGTCATAGTCGAGGCAGATTCGTCTCTCTCTGCATCAGAAGAGGAGGAGGATGCCGAGGAGGCGGGAGACAGCGAGAATGACATCAGACAGCTGAAGGCGCGACGCCACGCCCTAACCAACAAACTGGCACAGCAACAGAAGCGCAAGGATAAAATACAGGTAAAAGGGATGTATATGATGATGATAATAATAATAATAGGTATTCAAATCTGGGAGTTAATTGTGAGTATTCACATGTATGTCTGACATTTTATATGAAGTGAATTATCAAAGGATCAAAAATCAATGAGAGGTGGCAGAGTTGAATGTCATCAAATTTAACATGTGTGTTCTAGGCGGTGCTGCAGACAGGCGGGCAGTTGGAGCTGGAAGTGAGGCCTCTCTTTTTGGTTCCAGATACCAATGGATTCATTGATCATTTGGGAGGGTTGAAGAGACTCCTTCAGTGTGGAACATACATCATTGTTGTGCCACTCATCGGTAAGAGTAAAAGACAGAAACAACGAAAAGAGGAAATAAATGAATGGATAATTACACTCTCTAGTAATAGGGATGAAGGATTAAATTGTGGTGTTGTGAGATGTTTAACATGATAAGAATTCGAGCTGCACAAGAGGAAAACATGCGATAACAGGTTGAATTTCGCAATGACAATATTACTTGTGATAAATAAACCGATATTAAAGTGTACTCAGTTCTGCTGCTTTCAGTATTCTGCTAAAATACAACAAAATGCTTATTGAATTTAAAACTTATGAAAAGAAATCATTTCCAACATTCTTTTATTGAACAAATTTAACATTGAATTGAATATAAAAGGCACCACTAAAAAACAGGACATGTTTGTTGATGTATACTCATGGTGTGATGTGTGTTCTCTCTCTCAGTGATTACAGAGTTAGATGGCTTGGCTAAAGGCCAGGACAACTTTGGTGGAGGAGTGGGGTCAGGAGGACGCAGCACTGGCGGTCGGGGCAACTATAACGTTAGTGCGGCCCATGTGCGGGCTGTGCAGGAGAAGGCCCGGTTGGCAGTGGCTTTCCTAGAGAAAGGATTCGAAGCCAGGGAACCGTACCTCAGGGCCCTGACAAGCAGAGGAAATCAGCTCGAGTCTATTGCCTTCCGCAGTGAAGACACTTCTGGACAGCAGGTGAGAGCCCAAATAAATGTTGCTCAAAATGTTTGTTTTATTTTATTACCTTTTTGGTAATTTGGTTTCGGATTGTGAAATTAAATTAGGCTGTTTCTTTTGCTGGGAAATGGTGGTTGACTGCTGATTGAACATTACTACTTGCATCAAATGTTTTTACTGTTTTTCAGTGACTTAGTTTTCTATTTTCCCCCAGGGTACCAATGATGATTTGATTCTGTCCTGCTGCCTCCACTACTGCAAAGACAAGGCAAAAGATTTCATGCCTGGTCAGAGAAGTATGTAACATTGACTGCTATTCATTCAGTGTTTATATTTCCTAACACACATGCAAACATGTAGGTTGATGTGAATAATGTCTTCTGAGTTTATCTCTTACTACTGTTGGCTTCCCCCCAAACACAGATGGGACAGTGAGGCTCCAAAGGGAAGTGGTACTCCTTACAGATGACCGTAACTTGCGTGTCAAAGCTTTGACCCGCAACGTCCCAGTCCGAGACATCCCTGCTTTCCTCAGCTGGGCCAAAGTGGGCTGAACCAGGCCAAACTGGAATCAAAGGAAGCCAACTGCTGAAGCCTGCTTGCCACTCAGCCATGAGAGAATACACCCTAAAGCAGAGAAAGGAGGAGATAACAGGGGAGAGGAAATGATTAAGAAAGCGTAGAACCACTACAAGCAAATGTAGTGAGAGCAGAGTGGTTTCAATGAGCTTTTTCCCCCCTTGTGATAAAATGTGTGTGTATGTATGTGTTGAGATCCCTGAGCTTCCCCGGAGAGAGACAGGGAGACTTGACAAGTCTCAGGAAGGCTAGGCTGGAAGGGAGGAAAGAGGTAAAAAAATATGGAAGGATTGGATTTGTAAGTTGTCTGGTCCAGCCTTGAGCCTCTGTTCCTAGTTGGTGAGTGTGTACTCTGCAAGCAGTGTTAAAGTTTGAGGCTGATGATAGAATGAGACAGAGAGAGGGAGAGTGTTAATGGTCATTCAATTGATTAAGGACAGCAGTAATGACGACCATAACTGGCACTTCCACACTTCTCTTAGGGCCCAGTCGCATAGACTGCTTTGGCCTCTACAGCAGAGCTGAGATATAGAAAGGCAGAGAGAAGCACAGCTGGAGGGTGTTTGTCAGTACAGTAAAAAGGGGCTGATTGTAGTCGGGGTTAATCGAGCCCAAATGCAACCTCAGCACCTCCAAGGAATCACAGGCAGGTATGCTATTTCCTGCTAACACAGGAAGTACTTGATGCCTGTTTGGTAACTTTGGCTTTTCACCCGGCTTGATGCTATTATTAATTTTGGGTATAGTAAGAAACTGTTCGGAAAAAGTCAAGAACAAAACATTTATTTATTTTCTTGTTTTTGAGGTCGTGTAAAAAGTTTTGTTCCCACTTGGAGGCCATTTCTTCATTTTGTAGACTCTGATAATAAACCTCTGCAAAGTTTTCCTAAAAACAGAACCATCATTTTATGAATACAGATGTTTGTTTTTGTTTGTTTGTTTTTTAAACAGATCTGGGTGAAAATGCATTAGTAAATAATTGATTTTGATTTGTTTCTGTTTTTGAGATTTGATAAATCAAAACTACTCAGTTGGTTTGTAGTGAGTTTTCAGTTCCAGAGAATTATGCTACATTGACTATCGTCAACCACCTATCATTTAACAAATTAACATGAACAAAATGTGCGGATACTATTTGACCCAGGTATGCTTTAGACAGCCACAATGTTAGGAGAAGGTTTGGTCCTGACTTGCAGATGCTTTATTATCGAGTACCATTGGTGACTATTTTTCTTCATTTCATTTTCATATTTCATCTTCTTTTTGTGTGTTTTAGCTCATACCACCACATGAGTTTACTTTTTCATAAAATGATTTTAATCACCAATACCAGTTTTCCTCTTTAGATTGTACTTTTAATTTACTTTTTTTAAGGTCACATACCCACTTTTCTTTAGTTAACAACATGACATACTGTACATGAGGTACACCCACACAAATTACAGCCTGTAAAATTTTCATCACGTTCAAGCAAGACCTTACTGATACATTGTCAGCAAACCTTTAACACAAAGGTATTATGTGTTTGCTTTTTTGCTTGCTCTGCATTGCTTTGGGAGACAGTTCTGAGTTATAGTGTATGTTCTGTGTTCATTTGAGACAGTGTCTGGATGCTCAAAATAGATGTAATGTACACCTATGTTCTCTTGTTATGTTGCATCATACACAATTCATCATTCAGTCATCACAGTTTGATCATATGCATTTAGATAATACTGTATGTAGAATTGGCTACCCTGCTTTGTATTTGTCCTGTACCTTTTCAGCTGGGCTTGTACAACTTCCATCAGCTGTTGATATTTCAGTATTTGGGAGAACTTGTAGACAGGTTTATTAGTTTTTTTTCAGCCCCTCTGTTCTGGAGCTACTGTAGTGTTATGTGCAATCTACTGTGTTAAATGGCTCTGCTGCAGTGTTTTAATGTTGAAGCAAATGTAGTAAATATAGAATACGCATTACATTTTCATTATTCATCATAACATTAAAATGTTTTGAAGGCATGTTTTTTACCTCAATGTGCAAATGAAGAATGTGATATTGTAAAAATATGCCCTTTTTTCACAGCAGACATTGAATTATCATAACAGGAAAGGCACAGGTGTTGCCAATACCACTAATGATACCTGTTTTAGTCAAGTGTCCCAGTAAGCTATCGTAGTGTGACAGGGAGCCAGTGTGCATTTCAGAATACTGAGATTGATTTAGTACATGCAAATGTCGGCACAATAAAATGTAATAGAGTCCATTAATAAACCCAGATAATCAATAACAAGAAACATGCATACTACACATCTGCAGAAAGTTATATCTAAATTACTGACATACCAAAACCTTTACATGTGTGCCCTCATGTGGTAGTTTAAGAAGATGAAACAGGCGAGAGTGATGGAACCGAGAAGCCAGTATTGAGTTTTCAGTGTAGCACTTCAATACAGTTCTCTCTCGGGTCTGGCCTTGACGTGGCGTGGGGGCTTGCGTGTTCCAGTGACCCCGGAGAGTAGCTTGCTCCTGGTAGGGTCACCTTAGGCGGGCCGGTCTCCAGGGTAGGTTCCAGACAGACAAAGACCCCAGCATGTCGGTACGCTGTGAGGTGGCAGCCCCACCAACCGACTATCCTGTGGAGGGCTAACAGCCCACCCAGGAGAAACCCTTTTGTTACGAAACCGACCAGAGAAAGATGCCGGACTGCCAAACACGGTAACGGACCCCAGCCTGCCCCCGACCAACGAGTACGGATCAACCTTCGTCGTAGGACGCGAGTCGGCACATGGAATGTCCAGACACTCCTTCGCCCCGGAGCTGCCACCCTGCTGTCCCAAGAGCTCTGCCGCTATAACATCTCTTTGGCAGGGCTCTGTGAAGTCCGATGGCACGGCAATGGCGAAATCACAGCAGGTGACCATTGCTTCTTTTGGACCTCCGCAAGTCCCTCATCAGCTGGACATCCCCGAGCGACAGATTACTGTCGGCCCGCTTCCTTCATCAACACTGCAAGATGACATTAATCGTTGCTTATGCCCCCACCGATGTCGCTGATGAGGATGCAAAGGATGCCTTCTTTGACCAACTCCTCCAGGCTGTTGGCCAAGCTTCACCACATGACATCACCATCTTACACACCAATGCTAACGCCATTCTGTCTAGCAGTGAACGGTCCACAGGCTCACCTGTTGGCACAACCTTTGCTGACAGATCCACAAACGACAATGGTAACCGCCTTCCCCTTCTCTGCCACCACAACAACCTCTGTGTCGTTGATACCTGGTTTCCTCGGAAGCTCATCCATCATTGGACATGGTACAGCCCAGATGGCAGAACCAGGAAAGCGCTGGACCATATCCTCATCTCTCGACGCTGGAAGTCGTTTGTCACCAACTGCCGCGTGTACCGAGGAGCAGAGCTTGGCAACACAGACTATCGCCTGCTGGTGGCCCAGCTCAAGTTAAAGCTGCGAGCCAACCAGCACACCAAGACCCAGCCCCGCCAGGACTCCTCCCTACTCAGTGATCCAAACATTGCCACAGACTTCAGTTGCACCATCCGCTGCACCTTTTGATAACCTGGCTACCGACAAGGTGAACGACTGGCAGACCTTGAAGGAAAGTGTCATCCAGTCAGCTCACAATGTCTTCGGACGCTTTCAACCCTCCCCGAAAAAGCCTTGGATATCGGAGCGGACACTTAACATCATCGACCGGCGGCGTGAGGCCCGGCTCCGAGGTGATCTGACAGAGTATTGGCGACTGAATCGCCAGCGCAATGTGGCTATAGCCGAGGATAGGGAGAAGTTCTGGCAAGCAGAGGCTAAACACCTAGAGTCTGCGGCCAATAATAACAACATGAGCCGTGTCTGCGCCAAGCCCGTAATGGCCCCCGCATCAAGACAGCCCTGGTGAAAGATTCTGATGGCAACCTTATAGCAACTGAAGCAAACTTCAGCCTTCTTCTGCAGCACGGTACCTTCCCGGCCGATCCCGCCATCTCATCTGTCGCTAACGCTGCAGCCCCTAGTGTGGTCTGTAGTACAGACCCTGTCTCACCTGAGGAAGTCAGAGCCGCTCTGGGAAAACTTAACAACAGGAAAGCCCCTGGCATCTGTGCAATAACCGCTGCGATGCTAAAATCAGGCGGTGAAAGCATCGTCGAGTGGCTTACCCACATATTCAATGAGGTGTGGGAGACAGAGAGGCTTCCCAGCGACTGGACCAGAGGAGTCATCTTGCCCTTCTGGAAACGTAAGGGTGACAGGCTAGTCTGCGGCAACCACAGAGGCATTACCCTTCTATCCATCCCCGGCAAGCTCTTTACCAGGATCTTGCTCACTCGTGCTCTTCCAGCCATCAGAAACAGCCGCCGTCCCCAGCAGGCTGGCTTCATGCCTAACCGATCTACAACAGACCAAATCTCCGCCATTCGCTTGCTGATAGAGAAGACCTATGAATTCCATAAAGATCGCCATCTTTACATCGGGTTCATAGATCTGAAGGTTGCTTTTGACACCGTCTGCCACACTTCACTGTGGAGTATCCTACACGCCCTTGGAGCACCACTCAAGATCGTTGCCCTGTTCAAGCTGCTTTATAGCAACGCTCAGAGCTGTGTCCGCATCAACGGCAGAGACTCGGACTGGTTTTCCATCTCCAGTGGTGTTCGCCAGGGCTGTGTGGCTGCTCCTGATCTCTTCAACTGCATCATTGACCATCTAATGTATAGGGTTTGTGAGCGGGTCTCCGGACTGTCCCTCGGCAGTTACCACCTGACTGACCTGGAGTACGCTGACGACACCATCCTGCTCAGCACATCCTACAGCCAGCTGAGAGATGCTCTGACCATATACAGTGAAGAGGCGGAGAAGCTTGGCCTCCAGGTGAGCTGGACGAAAACCAAGTTCATGTATGTCGGCGACAGACCACATCCACCTTCCATGCGGCTTGGCAATGACAATGTAGAGCCTGTCAAGAACTTTGTGTATCTGGGATCCATAGTGATAGATAACGGGGACCTAAAACCAGAGATCACTCGCAGAAGAGCCCTGGCTGTGTCAGCCCTGCAGTCTCTCTGGAAACCACTCTGGCGACACCAGACCATCTCATGCAAGACGAAGCTCCGGATTTACAACTCAGCAGTACTCTACATCCTGCTTTATGGTTCGGAGACTTGGCCTTTAAATAAGACACTGCCTGCGAGATTAGATGGCTTTGATAGCAGGGCTCTCAGAACTCTCGAGAACATCAGGTGGCCCCAGCGGGTTTCCAATCAAATGCTTAGAGCCCGCACGTGCCAGCCCAGAGCATCCTGCCTGGCTGCACGTCCTCCGCCTTCCTTCTGACCATCCGACGAGAGCCATTCTCCAATTTGATCCGAGGGCTGCAGGCTGGAGACGACCACGAGGTAAACCCCGCACCCGATGGCTTGACGTCCTTGCGGGCGACCTCCAACAACATGGATTTGCGGTGGAAGATGCGGAGCAGCTGGCACAAGACCGTCAGCTCTGGAAACAACTGGTTCATCTGGTCGGCTCAACACACAGGGATGGGATACCCCCCTACCCATCGCAGGAGCCAAATAGATAGATAGATAGACTTCAATACAGGGAATGTCTTAATAAACTGAAAAAATAGTCAAACATGAGGAAATGTTTAGGTCACAGGGACATTGTGAAAAAACAAAAGTTGTATGACAGCTATTGGTGAATGTGCATTCTCCAGAGAGCATACAGTAAGTGAGACAGATGCTTCTTCAGCATGTAACTATGGGTATAACATCTGTAAACAAGCCCAATAACAAATATGTTCTAATTTGAATAAACATCTATGGGTATACTCTGGAATTTATGTATTTACATTATACACATATGTATGGTGTGTTTCAGGGACATAAAGTTCTGCAGCCTATCCACCCATATAATTTGCTTCAGTGTGTACTTCTGTGCCTGGATACAGACCACACAGGCAGGGCCCAATTCCCATCATCATGACAACAGGGCTACCAAGCAACCAATCAAAACCCTGTGAGCCCCGTTCTGCAAGCTGATTGGTTTCTCAGCCTGCAGCTTGTTGTGGAATGCCCATCTTTAACCTCACTGCTGCCATGCACATTGCATATATCCTATATTTCCTCGATACAGATTACAGCTACATGTGTAATCCTCAGAGATGTGGTGTCACGTTTTTATACTGATGTGAGAAGTTATTTTTTGGTGCCAGAACTAGAACATCTTAATGAAATGTATTTCTGTGAATACAGAATAAGCATTTGCTTCAGCCACAAATGCTTCCCTGATGTAAACATAATATGATGCAAAATGTACAGTGGCAGACGTGGAAAAATCTGTAGCACATCAATGAGCAGTTGCCAATCTCAAAAAAAAAATTGTTTTATGTTCTGTCCACTTTAGTGTTAATCATTATAAAACCATGTAATACCAAGTCATATCACGCCAGGTCATGGATTATAAGGTATTGCACACAGCACACACTTTCATAGGTTTCAAAGAATGCAAACTGACAGGTCCATCAGAGGATAATCATAGTTTTGCAATTATATTTCAGTACAAAACTAGACTGTATTGTTTAGTCCGCACTATTATTGTTTACTAGAATAAATGATGGTGTTCTGATGCAAAACCCACTCTTCTCATCATACTACGTTCAAGGACTGATGAACTGCAGCGTGGTCCCTGGACAGCCATTCCTTACATATTGAGAGGACCTGGATACATAAAAAAAGTTTGTCACATTGTTGATTAACGACGGGCTATTTATAGTAGACAGTGACACCAGATTAAGACTGAAACTGTTAATCAGGTAGCTAAGGAGCTCAGTGACTGAAAGTGCATCAGACCACACACATTGAGATCCGACCATCGTTGATATTGCTATCCCCTGCTATAAAATGCACTAGGACACATGTGGATGCCTCTCTCCATCCAGATGCAGTTGTTGGATGCCACAGCAGTACCAAACTGAGATTGGGGGAAACGTGTACCCTAGTAGTGTACAGCTAGAGCATCCACAAGCCTCTCCAAAACTGTCACACATGTACTCTTGTACCCATCCGATTCTGTGCTTTTTCCGATTAATTTTCTCCTTGATTCCTTCACGATGGAAGGGAGGTGATTCTCCTCGCCGCCATTTTTAGGGGAACTGCCTATTGAAGAGAGAAACTTTGACGTTAGCAGCTATCTAGTTTGCCAGTAGCTTGCCTGCCTACTTCGTTGTGACTGCTAACGCTTGGCAGTCGTTAGCCACAGCAGCTTGCTTCACGGTGGTATAAATTATCCTTGCGGCCGACCAGTATACGTGACAAAGACAACGGTTATTGCTAAAGTGAACTATATAGATAGACAGTGTGATCGTCTATATTGGACAGTGCAATTGTGCGGCTAGATTAGCATTGCTAATTTATAGCTAGCGAGTTCACACTTTGATTTCTCTGGACTGCAATGCCTCGTCTGTCGCCGTGTCTTTTAGCGTCAGCCACTTAGCTTGCTAACGTTACTCTGCGACTGGATTAACCAGCCGTTTACACACCACTTCGCAACCTGTGTGGATTCATTTTAACCGGGTGAGTTTGTCGCTATCTTTAGCTTTCTGCTAACTGACGATGGGTAGCTAGATTTGTTCTCCAATATGCAGGGGATTTCAGATTCTCGCTGGCTTGATTGCTATTCGACAGCTAGCTAGCTAACGTTAAGCAAAAGTTTCTGTCACAATTTGTACGGTCTGTCGCATCGACAGATTTTAGTCTGCCGCACTGGGTAACTTCAGAGATCCCTTGTTAGCATAAAGGCGTTTGTTTTGAATGCCAGTGTAACTCATCAGCAAAAATACAATGTACAGGGAGCGAGTATATTTTTTCCAGGATGGCGAAGGCATGTCCCGCCCTACTCTTCCTTACTTTGCCTCTGATTGGCTTACCTTGACATGCTTACCCTAACCAATCCTACTCCTCTTGCCACCTAACCACCAACGAAGGCAACGAATACAAGCCAATTAGAGGAAGAGTAGGGCGGGGCATGCCTTCGCCATCCTAGGAAAAAAATACGTATGGGGAGCAGGGCTAGCGAGCTAAATTGTGAGTGGTTTGGTGTAAATAATGGCAACGGATTGCTTTGCCTAAGAAGCGTTAGCTAGCTACGTTAGCTTGCTAATCCGCTTTATGCAACTATCGTTGCAAGCTGTACGTGCCACTCCCTCGTTTTTGTTTATGTGCACTGTGCTGGCTGTACGTTAAGTGAAACTCTGCGTTGGAGGTGTCTGTTTTGGAAGTTTGCTTATCTGTAAAGGACAGCATGATGAGTCACATACTGTCTGAATAGCTAACTGTGTGACGGTAGGTGACATTGGGTCAAGCCTTTCTGTCTGTCGCACGTACATGTCCTAACATTGTGTTTACAAGTAGCAGGAGAGTCTGACAAGTCATTGTGAGTATGATTGTGTAAGCGACGAGGAGAGCTTGCGTCCATCTGCTGCTGATGGGTTTTTTGTGCACTGACGTGAGTCGCATTCCTCAGTTTTCTGTGTTGTTATTGCATAACACTGGCTATCACTCAGCCAGCTACTCTTCTGCTTGGCTTATCTGTGACTTCGCCGATTCATTTATGCATGACACAGGGAATCGCTACACAACGATTTACCATAACACTTTGAATATGGTTAAATCACGCATAACGTCAGTGTTGTGACATCAAGTTGACCATTTAACGTTAACTAACCAAGATACGTTGCGCTCTGTTGGAGTGATCTGTCAAATGCGATGTCCAGGTTTGATGACTGATACCCAAACAACTAGCCTACACATGCTCTATGTTTTATGTTCCATATACCCCGGCTGTGATTGTTCAATAAGCACTGCAGTATGACTAGTCCACCTATCTTTGTTCGTGTCTTTAGACCGCGATGAACAGCTGTCCATGTTATTAATGCAGTCTGGCAGGTACGATTTGTCCTCTGTTATAACGTATTTGTGCTAGGCTGCCTGTCCCTGTTTTCCTATGTTCTTTATAACATGTCCTGATCTGCACACATTTCAATTGTTTATTTATGCACCTGCATGCTTGTCAAAACAACAGTGCATTCTAAGGCTGGAACAACTCTCCTTTACTTTCAAGGACTTGCTGCCAGCTGATGATGAAAAGTATGCAGCGGTTATTGACTGTAAACATCTCAATGCATGAGAAGCCTATAGATGCAAAGTTATGTTTCTTGTGGTTCAGAGTTAAAACAGGGGGTGCAGAATATGAGCACACTGCATAATGGATGTAAGTGTCTCCCAGGAATAAGGGATTAGACATTGAAGCAAAGCCAGCGCTGCTTGCTAAAGTCTAGATCCAAGTCAGTCAGTGGCAGTCAGCCTCTGCAGAACGAGTGCCATTTCAATAATATGACCCACTGCAGTACTGCCATCATAATGTTTTTTTTTGTGTGTTTTGAAATGTGTAATGTAGTTATAAAAGGCATAGTATGCCCCCCCCCCTTTTTTAGCTTACTGATTGTAATGTTACAGTGCTTTTATATTTAATCACATTGTTTTTAGTTGGCAAAACTAATGGCTAATCAATTGACAGTGATCCTCAGGTGTTAGCTGTGTTGACTAACCCAACTGACAGTGACATCTTCAGTTACATGGCAATTAAAAAAAAAAAAAGAGAGATAATAAAGTTATGGTCCTCTTCCTTCAAAGGAATTCCTAGGCATCTGGTCAAGGTCTTTGAGGATGGCTGCTGAACAGTTGGAAAACAATAACTGCGTATTTGATGAGTCAGACTGAGAGCAAGAAGTAAAACAAGGAGCATAGTAGGGCTGCTCGATTATGAACAAAATCATAATCCCAATTATTTTGGTCAATATTTAACACAATTACTCATTGTCTTTAAAATTTAAATTATGATTAATTGCACAGCCCTAGAGGACACACAGACAATAATTAATATCCACAATAGTTGCGGGTCTGCCATTTTCTTTTCTTTTTTGTGATCTTTTTTTTATTGCCGGGTCTGCCATTTTCTGAAATTATAGCATGCACATTGACGTTTCAATTACTTGATCTTCATCAGCTTCAGTCTCAAATTTTACACATTTTTAGAGATTATTTTGAACTTTAAACAGTCTATGATTCTGTCTCAAGTTACTCTGACATCCACTGAGAGGACTTTATAAATGTTGTTTAAATGCCTGTATGTCTTGTTGTTGAAGGGGCGACAGGGAGATTATCTTCTTTTTTACCCGTGTGTGTGTGTGTGTGTGTGTGTGTGTGTGTGTGTGTGTGTGTGTGTGTGTGTGTGTGTGTGTGTGTGTGTGTGTGTGTGTGTGTGTTGATGTTCGGGTCATTTATGCCAACAGGAAGAGTGTAAATGGAGCTTGGTGAGTGGAACGGGATGGGTCAAATCCTCTTAGTGTTTGGTCACTCCACTCCTCTCCCCTGTCACCATCATCTTTAGAGTACCACAAATCGGAATGTGTTGTTAACATTTGGTAGCTAGAGTGTTCACTTCCTCCACTTAGTGAAAGCCACAATCTGTAATCAGTCTGGGGAGCAGGAGCACGGACACCCCACCCTTCATCTTGGGGGATAGAAACATGGTGTGTAAGCCATTTGAACAACAGCACAAATGTAGGTCATGAAAGTAACATTGTCTTGGAACAAACAGCTGTGCAGTGCTGTTTTAAATAGGCATTTGGCTGATCTTTAAAGTAAGGATGCATCTAACCCATCTTTTCTCTCTTCTATGGAATTCAATATCTAAACTCAGCATATTGGCTGCCATTTTTAGGCTTATGAACATTTTAACTATATTGTTCTCATAAAGTTGCATTGTTACAATTTTACAACACAAGTCTAAGTATTTGGGCTAAACCATGACCATTTAATAAAATACACCCGTTCACTGCATTCCTACTTTGAATTATTTAGAAATACAGCATTTAGCATCTTGCTGAGGGACATTTTAAAAGTATGACTATGAAAATATATGCCGCATATATTTCTGTTGAGGTGTGCATGTGTGTGTGAAATGAAGAAAATCCAAATGACTACTGAGTTTCCACAGTTCTGTAGAAAGGCCTGCACACCCACAGAGGTGATATCAGTTATTCTGGTTGATTAAATTTCTTTTCAGCTTGACTTTTAAGGTTGAAGCTTTGCTGAGATCAACTACATGTACCTAAAATACTCATAACGGTGCAATTTGTCCCGCCTTAGCAGGTGCAGCAAATTTAGGAGAGTCAGGGAGATGTCTGCACAGAGAAGGCGTAATCAGCCCAAATAACTCAAACTAAAAACTGTAATTGTAGCTAGTCACAATACAACCCGGGACAGTTGGCTATTAAGCAAAAAAGTGTTACTTTGGAGATGGATTAATGATAGTAACTGTTTTGTTTGGATTTTAAACAGCAAAAAAAATGTAAAGGAACTGTGATGGATGGATATCTTACACTGTGTTTTAAACAGCTTTTCCTTTGTATTCTTTTCTTTATCTTTCATATCTTGAACATCTTTTGTACATCTTTTATCTGCATTTTGATAAATCAGCAGACAGCAGGATTGCTCCAGGGTTGCTCCTCTGTAACTGACCCTGTGCAGCTAAGAGAATTTCACAATGGCGATCAATAACGTATTTGATTATTTATCATCCCTCTCCATTCTCTCTCTCTCCCGCGTGCACACTCTCTCTCTTTTCCTCTCTTTGACACCCTTTGTTACTCAGCTTGGTGTATTGGCTGTCTCTTCATTAGGCTTCTTGGTGATTTTACAGTGCAGAGGAAATCAATTCACATAATACACAAAGAGAATCCATTTTCTTGAGCAGTAAAGCAAAACAACTTTCTGTGCATTTTCATTGCGTGCTACACACTGTATTTTCTAGTCTTTTAGAAATGCACACAGTCCATAGAGCAAAAGAATGAAGTGCTCGTGACCTTCCCCTTTCCCATACATAATAAAGTGGCCAGGGAGTGTATAAGTAATATATGTTCTTTTACTTTACAATGTTATCTTACTATTACCAGCCAATAAAACCATCACAACATTTGAACAACTCCAACCTTTCTAATTTAACATCAAGAAAAACTGTCCTTTCCCTTTCTGATTTTTTTCCAATTGGTTATGCTTTTAAGTTATGCCTCCCTCCCTTTGTCCCATTGAATTATCTTGTTTCATCAGGCAATGTAATTAAGGAACTAAGATTATTTTTTGGGCTTTTCCACCCTTAATTTTTGACAGGACAGCTAGGTGAGAAAGAGGGGGAAGACATGCAGGAAATTGTCACAGGTCGGATTCGAACCCTGGACCTCTGTGTCGAGGCATAAACTTCTCAGTACATGTGCTCCTGCTCTACCACTGATCCAACCCTGCCACAGGAACCAAGATGCTCTTAAATACAGTTTTCTTGTTCATTAGTAAGTCATCCATGTCTTAGAGCATGACCATTTAATGCTACACAGGTAATGGGCTGGACACACTCCAGTCCACTGAGCTACCAGTGGATTGTTTATACAAGCATAACTCATTCAAACCTCTAAAAATGTAATATTTATAATTAGTATTGGTTAAAAATAGTGAAGACAGGCCAACATTGTCTTAAAAAACCAATGACTTAGAAAGCACATCTATTAGAAAATAGTCTAGAAACTATATGGAAATGAGGTAATTTCTTTATAGCAACTTAGCAAAATCCTTGTGGGACATGGAACTATTTGTTTTAGTGAGTGCAGCTTTAATTAATCATACCATTGTTATAAGGAGGTGTCCATTGTGATCACATTTCATTTTAATTAAAGGATGATTCTGTGTATGGCTATCTTAATATTGCCCAATGTAAATAAGCACTTAATACGGGTAAATAATAGTATGCTTTTTAGCAACCTAGCTTGTGGTCTCACATTGTAAAATGCCAAATCATTGTGTGCTGATTCACGTATTCATGAGGAAGTATAATCACATGTTAGGTTGGAAAAGTCTTTCTTTAAAAGTACAGAGCTTTGACAGCAGAGTATTTATAACATTGTTTTGTTGCTGCTAATGTTCATGCTTTGTCAGTATGTTATGCTTATTTGGGGCGGGGTGAGACAGCCAGTTTTGTCTATGCTAGGAAATTAATCATTTAGAGTACTTTGTCAACACTACTTCTAAGCCTTTCTGCCTTTCACACAGACACAGAGGGGTCTGTCTTTTAATATACTGAATGTCAAGTTTACCTTATAGCTTGAATCTGTAATGTAATTTAAAAATATTGTATCATTATTGTGTCTCGTCTGCACTGTTGAGATTTTTGCACACAGGCAGTACATTTGCCTAGCTTCACTCTTTTTGTCCTTAGTGCATTATTTAAGACCGTTAGAAACTGAATCATTGTCCAACATTAAGTCAGATTGGATGGCATGTCTTTACAGAATAAGGCCATGCTTGATTTAAGTCACTGTGCACAAGAGAAACATCCTTACACCTGAATATTCAGTGTAAGGTTTAAACTTTGATTCATATGGCTTCTTTCAACCAAACAGTCGACGTTTGGTGTAGTTGGGACACATTTAGCAGCCAAACATATGTATTACAATGCGTATCTTGCTGCAAGCATTGTGACAGAATTAGATCAAAAAGTGAAGGACTATTCCCTAGAATTCAAAAAGACTTGATCTCTGCTCGTGTTACTAAAGCTTGTTTCAAACAGCAGTTTTTAGCTTCTCTCCACTAAGATATTTATTGTCCTTGAGGGCTGTGTGTCTTGGTTTCACTTTTGTTTTTTTTCTTCTCAGTCAGCTAGATAGCTTTTCAGCAGGAGAAACCTTGTGACATTAAGCCAGCAGTGTAGTTTTGGTACAGCAGGCTCCCAGGCTAGGCTAGCGGTGCTGCAGAACCAAAGATAAACCGAATGAGGCAACTATCAGTTTTCCCACTCAGTGTTTCTGTAATGACATACGTGTGGTGTTAAGGTGTGGATGGGGTTGTTGCCAATTTCTGTCCGAAGCAAGACATGTAGGTGAGGTTGAAATAGGTGGAGTAATTCTTTTATTCCATGTTGGTGGTTAACATTTGGGAATAGGAAAAGTACAAACTAGAGGTGAGTGCTTTTGTACATTTCCTTTCCACTCTTTACGTGTATGTATACACATAAGGTATGTTTGACATCAAGCCATAATGTCACATGAGACAAATTGGTTTCTTTTCTTTTACCTCATCCTGGGCATGATGTATCCCTGCTCAAAATGTTAAAGCAATGTTAATTCAAAGAACAACGGATGATGTGGGTCTGCAAGCTTAGTTAAATAACCGGCATTAGTCACAGTAAAAGCTACAACCTCGAAATTATTTTAGTAATTATTGTAACTTAAAAAAGCTGATGTGACAAAAACAAGTACAATTAAATACCTATTAAACAAACAGCACATGCACATCATAGCAGTGTCACCTATACAATACAGTATATAGGGCATTGACATGCTAATTTATATGAAGCCTAATACAACCCTCGATTAGTAGAACCGTCTCTTTGTTTGTTTGTGTGTGTTTCTACAGTATATCCCAAGAAAAGACCTTTAGAGGTTTGGAGAATTTGCTGTATAAGGTACAAAATATACAATATATGCATATACATACACTCAGTATTATGAGTATGTGGTAGAAAACTTTGCATGTGAACACATACGTAACTTTACATGCATGTTAAATTAATTAGCTAGACCAAAATTTCATCCATTTTAACGTACACAATAAAATGTAACTCAAGGTCCTCTAATTGATCATTCAATGCAGCTCAAACCCCATTACTGTAGGCCCCCTCCATAGCAGAGGACATGAAATCGATCATTGAGCTGGGATATTTGCATTGCCCAGTCATTCCAGTAGCTTGCAGATCTGCAATAATTGCTGAAGCAATCTGAACTGATGCACTTGTGATGACTGCAATTAGTAGATTATATTAGGGTCAGCACTTGAAGGTGTGACTAGTGGCTAAAATCACCAGGTTTAAGATACTTCAGGAGCCTCTGACCTTTCTGAAGAAACGTTGTGCTGTCTTTAGTTGTTTGTATGTGGCCAAATTTTTTGCATGAACATATGAAATCACTGAAGTAAAAAATGACCGGCTGGCTCCAGTCCAGCCAATGTAGAGAGTTGTTCTGGAGCCCTGCAGTCAGTTCCTGAAACACCTTTTTCCAGCCTATGTATCACAGCATTTTATTTTTGTTTCCTTTTGTAGAGTGTCTTTATTGTGTGTTGTGGTTGGAATGGATGAAAAGCAGAGTTTGATAAAATGTGACTTTGAGTCCGTCATGTTTTAGATTTGGATTTGTGTCGCAAGATGAGATTTCCTTCTTTCAAAATTTGGCCATTTACCTTTCTCACTAGCATCTTTATTCAATTCTATTTTATTTATAGTGTCAAATCACAGCCAAACATATGTTATATGGAGTTATCCCAGGACACTTTACAGATAGAGTAGGTCTAGAACACACTATAATTTATACTTGCATCAGCTGTGCAAATAGACTCGTCTTCATGCTGTGTCCGATCAGGGAGTTAACACCTCTGTCTCTGTGACTCTGCTTCTGTCCATCTAGGTGCCCATGTGCTGGTTCCTTAGGCCCATCCATTACTGCAGATGAATCTTCAGCTGCTTTGGTGTAGCTCAGCACCCAGATAGTCCCATCCCCTTTGCGTGGGTGACAAGGGACTACATTAACCCAGGATGCCCTCCTCTGTAAGGGCAGGGAGCCTGAAGGATCCGGATGTGGCTGAGCTTTTCTTCAAAGAAGACCCAGAAAAGCTTTTCTCTGACCTCCGAGAGATTGGCCATGGCAGCTTTGGCGCTGTTTACTTTGTAAGGCAACTACATCTTCACGCTGACTCATAAAAAAGAGAAATGTAATTTATAGATTTATTATAGATGTTAATCAGGGATATGATAATACAGGAAAACTTTATTCAGTATATTAGGGGTGACTCTGAAAAGTCGACTATTTGAAAACTTGATCTAAGAAGCCTCATTCTGACTGCTAATCTAAAACGCGAATTGTCGCAGTGGCGGAAAATGTGATTATGAAACAGGATCATTCCATTCGGGCTATATTATTCCAAGAAATCATGATATATGGCCTATGGCCTATTTTGAAATACATTTATTAATCAGAGCACTAACATAAGAACATATTACGATAGATGAAGAATTACAATTTATAAACAGTTATCTATCAAAATCAGCAGGGGGAGGAGCTTAGAAACAGCTATTGCGGCTTGCAGCACTGTCGTTGACTGTCCCCTCACTCCCCTTTCGTTTCCCTTCTGTCTGTGGAGTGCTACAATGGGGGGTGGGGGGCGGGGGGCCATTTAATTGGGGCCAAAAGTTCTGTTTACAACCATGAAAAGCAAGCAGGGTAACTAAGTGACTCAATCTCCTCCGCTCCCACAGCGAAGTTGTGATTATTTTGACTGATATTGCAATTGCGATATTGGAGGGAATGATTATTTTCATTTTCATTGAAAAACATATTCAAATTGTTGTGGTGTGATTTCTTTGTGAGGAAACAAAGATGTTTTCTTAAGTCTGTAGAATATGATGTGTAAGCCAGGACATCTCTGCAGCTCGACAGTATTGAATTTAAAATGGGATTTCGACAATCATTTCACCTTCAACACTCTTGTGATTTAAGAATTGTAGTAGGCTGTATAGCAATTTTGATAATATGTTGATTAATTGTTTAGCCCTACTTACAATTTGCCAGAGTTTGTCTAACACTTACTAACTGTAAGTTATTTTTACCACCTCATGTTGGAGTTTAATAACACAAAGGTACAGTGGAGTGATATGACTCACCCTAGCTTTCTGATCTGACTTTTTGTTCTTGAACACTACACACAGTGTGGTTTAAAAACGTACAAGAGGTCTTGAAAAACCACATCCTCGATGAGAGAAAATGTACAGAGAATTAGATGTACTGTATGTTATGGTTGAAATGTGTACTGACAGTGAACTTTGTGTTTCCCAGGCACGGGATGTACGCACAAATGAGGTGGTGGCAATTAAAAAGATGTCCTACAATGGCAAACAGTCTAATGAGGTGAGATGAGATAGTTCAAACCTTAACCATAAACATTTTCACACAGAATGGGAAGTATTTTACTTTGAACATTAACAAATTATTTATATTTTAGTTTGTAAATGTATCAAACCATGACCATACACCTCGCATCGTTTTTTTGTGTGTTTCTGACAGTACAAGATCTTGACATTTATCTTTTATATAACGAATGTTGTGCTGATATCATCAATGAATATTCATGTCAAATAGTGAAAGGTCACCCGTGTGTGTGTGTGTGTGTGTGTGTGTGTGTGTGTGTGTGTGTGTGTGTGTGTGTGTGTGTGTGTGTGTGTGTGTGTGTGTGTGTGTGTGTGTGTGTGTGTGTGTGTGTGTGTGTGTGTGTGTGTGTGTGTGTGTGTGTGTGTGTATGCTTTCACTGTCCCAGGTACAGTTCACTCTGCTCATGATTTCAGATTAGCTATAATGAGATTACACATAATCTGTGAGAGAACCACCATACACCTATTTCCACTAAAAGACAATCTTCTGCGCACACACATATGCAGTCACCTCCAATGCATAAATCCAAGCAATGCATTGCCTGTTTTGTTTCCCTTCTTTCCTCCGACAGAAATGGCAGGATATTATAAAGGAGGTAAAGTTTCTCCAGAGGATCCGGCACCCCAACAGTATAGAATACAAAGGTTGTTACCTCCGTGAGCACACAGCATGGGTAAGTCACCTGTTAACAACAATTTACAACTGGAACATGATCTCATTATACAATGTGTAAGGGTATCTATACATTGCTATTCTTGACTTTATCTCTTGTTTCCAGCTGGTGATGGAGTACTGTCTCGGCTCAGCCTCCGATCTGCTAGAAGGTGAGCAGGTGTTGCATGTTTTTTTGTGAACAAATTTGACCCTTCCACAAGAGATGAGATGTAGGACTGGCTACATGAGCTCACAGAAAAGAAACCTGGACATTGATGTGTGTTCATCAGCTGGTGTTGATTACTGCTCAAACTGTTTTTCCTCCTTCAGTTCATAAAAAACCTTTACAAGAAGTAGAGATTGCTGCCATTACACATGGTGCTCTGCAAGGGCTGGCCTACCTTCATTCCCACAATATGATCCACAGGTGAATGATTTTTATATGACATATTGGTTTATTGGTTATTAAGAAGCTTCTGTAAACACTGTTTCCCCCTGCTCTCTCACACGTCTCTCTCTCTCTCTCTCTCTCTCTCTCTCTCTCTCTCTCTCTCTCTCTCTCTCTCTCTCTCTCTCTCTCTCTCTCTCTCTCTCTCTCTCTCTCTCTCACTCACTCACTCACTCAGGGATGTGAAGGCAGGTAACATTCTGCTGACTGAGCCTGGGCTGGTCAAACTGGCAGACTTTGGCTCTGCCTCCATTGCCTCACCTGCCAACTCCTTTGTGGGAACGCCATATTGGTAAGTGAAAACTGAAAGAAATGAAAGTATTTTATATATTAAATGTTGAGCTGACCAAAATGTTGACATAATGAACAGTCTTTTATTGAGTGTCGGCTTAAAGAAGCATTGGCTCATGAAATGACATCCTGCTGATGTATTCAAATGCTCTGCTGCTGTGATTGTTGAGGGCAATGTATGCTCAGGATGGAGACATCATCTTCAGGTTTATATACTCTATTTACAGAATGTTATGCTTTTTTGGTGTTATTTATGCCGTAGAGAAATAACTTAGACGACTCATGAATAACATCATTATTTAATTCCAACAAAGTGACAATGTGTTTTAGTTTGCAGATTAATATTAAAACAAAGGTACTGTCTTCTTTTTTTCCACATAAAGACGGAAGTGTCACTGAGTATCTTTGAAAGTCTTCTCTCTCTTTTTTTAAAAGGACTTTCACTTTCACTTATCTTTCTCTTCCCTTTATCCAGGATGGCCCCGGAGGTCATTCTAGCTATGGACGAGGGCCAGTATGATGGGAAGGTGGATATCTGGTCCTTAGGGATCACCTGTATAGAATTAGGTAGGTGACAGTATGTCTGTATTTTATCTTTTAAAATGGAACTGCAGTAGAAAGAATATTTTCCTATAAAAATGAATGTATACTTAAATACACAATATGTTATCCAGATGTAAACAAATCATGGCCTACCATTCTAAATGCAGAATTTGCTATTGATTGACAGGTCTTTGAACACAAGGACTAACACCAGTAACTACTGTACATCTACTTACGTAATGTTGTCTGACTAAGATTTGTTTGATATAAGATTTGGTTAAACCAGTAATGTTTATGAACTCCGCAGTAAAACAGTCCAATATTTTCAGTTATGATCAGTTAAAGAAAGGCAAAACATTTTCATCTGAAACTTTAGATATGTTAATAAACCGAAGAAGGAATACATACTGACTGTCATTTCTGTTCCAGCGGAGAGGAAGCCTCCCTTGTTTAACATGAATGCAATGAGTGCCTTATACCACATAGCGCAGAATGAGAGCCCCACACTGCAATCCAGTGAATGGTGAGATGCGACCCCCCCCCCCCCCCTTCACTCACACACACACACACACACACACACACACACATACATACATACATACATACATACATACATACATACATATATATATGAGCATGGGCACATACATGTAAGTTGTACGTTTCTAAAATGATGAGGTTTACTTTTGTTAAAGGCGGTATGAGTGTCTGACCCTTTGTCTTGTTATCTTTGTTTCAGGACGGATTACTTTAGAAATTTTATTGATTCTTGCCTTCAGAAAATCCCCCAGGACAGACCACACTCTGACGATATGCTGGGTGTAAGTGTGCGCACACATACTGGACACTATGACACAGAAACAGAGAGCAGAGTCAGTGTGAATCTCTCTCTGATGTTTGGGCTCTGTTCTGATTAACTAATCCTCTATTTCTGCACACACACACACACACACACACACACACACACAAAGAACATGTACAGACAGTACACACAGGGTTCGGTTTTGTAGAAAGAACACAGATGTAATTATTATTAATGTGACTTCTGCATCCATTGTTAAGTAACTGAGCAGCTGTCACGTAGTCCACTAATGCTAATGGAAGTTGTCCTTGGGGTATAGAAGCACTGCACACTGTCTCTTCCTTTTTTAAATGTCAAGTTCCAAAAGTGTTAGATTGTTCTTTTAACCGCTTCTCACTGTGATCTTCTTTAATTGGACTTCTGGCCCAACTTTAACTTCTAGCAAAGTGCCTGCTAATCATTCTAAAAATCCTGTTTTTGTCAGCTCGGATTTTATTCTTATATCTTTGTTAATATTGACAACTGGCCATTATCTGCATGATCCACTCTACTACACTGTTTGCATTGATCATAGAGCCTAACAAATGTTAGCAATGTAAAATAAACCGCTATAAACACTAGGCACAATGTGAGTTGTGCTGTCTTACCTAATACAGGCCTTTCTTTCTGTTGTTTCAGTGCAAAACCATCCACCGCCTCATTAAATATAGTGCTCTGACCAGAATACTGAAACTAATAGCCAATTCAGCACTCTGAGCTAACTGGGAGGGTTCCTTCTTGGGATATTGAATATTTTACATTTGTGCAATTTATGGCACAAAAACAACTTCACACGTTGATCTACTCCATAAACTCTCAGTCATTTTGGTTTGTTTTCTTCACCCTTCCCTCCAGCATGCGTTTCTGCAGCGTGAACGTCCGGACTCCGTGCTGATGGATCTTATTCAGAGGACCAAGGATGCAGTGCGGGAGCTTGACAACCTGCAGTACCGGAAGATGAAGAAGATCCTCCTTCAGGAGGCCCACAACGGACCCACAGCAGAAGCCCAGGATGGAGACGAGGTGTGTGGATGTTTGTATATTAAAGGTGTAGTAAGCGATGTTAAACCACTACACTTTCTGTCAAATTCAGTGTATGTTTTCTCACGGTCACCTAGCTCTCTATTTTCTGTGTGCGCTGAAAAAGAATCCAGTGTTCCTACACAGCCCTGGCTCTGTAAATGGAAAACAAACAGAAAGGTGAGCAAGAGCCACAAAACACTATTCCAGCCAATCAGCAACAGGCGGTGGCAGTTGCTCGCTCATGCAAGCGAGTGAAGGGGGCGGGGGGGAGGGAGGCATGTAAATGTGCCGTCTGGGGCCAGGAGTGCTCAACAAGAAGAGTTCCTTTCCGCTCTGTCTCCAGGAGCTGGAGCCGGGCGGAGGTCGGACAGGAACGGTGAACAGTGTCGGCAGTAATCAGTCCATTCCCAGCATGTCCATCAGCGCCAGCTCCCAGAGCAGCTCTGTCAACAGTCTGAACGAAGCGGCTCAGGACAGCCGCAGCGAACTGGAACTGATGGAGGGAGACCACACCGTCATGTCCAACAGCTCCGTCATACACCTCAAACCGGTGGGTAAAGTGACACCGACACACAGCTTTAGAGGAAGGATGTAGTGCATTATTTTCATTATCGATTAAAGGGGTACTTCACCGATTTTACACATGTCCGTTGCTCTGGTGGGGCTTTGTATAGTCTGAGAAAATTAGTCAAGTGGTATCAATTTATAACCGAAACCCTGTATTGCAAATAGACAATGTCAAATTTTAGACATGGATATAATGTATACAATTCAGGGAATGTCTAATGAAAGATGCTATTGAGGTGTGGGAAATATAGGATCACGTGGTTTTGAAGTGTGACCAAAACCATTCTGACTCGTGCAAGTCCCAAAACTTGGCATACAAAGTTGTTTCTGATTCTCCTTTGTTCTATCTTGATCTGTTTCTCCCCTTATCCCAAACCATCCCATGCCCCCAATGCTTCCTTTTGTCTATGTTAAATACCGTAACAATATAATATGTTAATCCTGCTGCCTTATGTCTCCAGGAAGAAGAGGAGAGTTTCTCTGGGGAGCAGGCAGCCCGCAATGAACCCTCTGAGCCCCAGCCAACACCAGCTCAGCCCCCGAGGAAGCACTACCGCAACAGAGAGCACTTTGCCACCATACGCACAGCGTCACTCGTGAGAGAACACTTGTTTACTCCTTCATGCAGCTCACTTACTAATTCAATTTATTAGTGGATGTATACCAGAAAGGGCCAGCTATTTAATGCTTGATGATTGACAAAATGTCTGTGAAATAATTTGAAATGTTCTACATTACATACATCTACTAAGTCTTTCAACATTGCTGTTATACCTACACGTTTGAGTAAGATGTCTTTATCCCTCTGCACAAACACCAAGCCAAATTTCTATATTTCATCACATTTTTCAAATAATATAAATCTAAATGGACTGTGCTGATTCGCTCCTGCGTCCACATCTTGCAGGTGACCCGTGAGATGCAGGAACACGAGCAGGACTCGGAGCTGCGGGAGCAGATGTCAGGATACAAACGCATGAGACGGCAACATCAGAAGCACCTGATGGCCCTGGAGAACAAGCTGAAAGGGGAGATGGATGACCACAGGCTGAGGCTGGACAAAGAGCTGGAGAGTCAGAGGAACAACTTCACCCAGGAAATGGAGAAGCTGCTCAAAAAACACCAGGCGGCCCTGGACAAAGACGTATGCAGAAAAAGGAAAACTCCATTGGCCTACTGATACTGTGCAATTCAACTATTTATATATAGCAAGCTCTTTCTTGTCTCCTAATCAATATTTGTGTTTTGGTGTAGCTTAAGACGTTTACCAATGATGAGAAGAAGTTCCAGCAGCACATCCAGGTGCAGCAAAAGAAGGAGCTCAGCAGCTTCCTGGAGTCACAGAAGCGGGAGTATAAACTTCGCAAGGAGCAGCTCAAAGAGGTAACACACTTGAACCGCACACATCTCCACCACAACCTATGATGATTTTGTCTATGATTTACCCAAATCAACTAAACATACATAATGAAGTATACACTTGGACTCCTTTAGGTATGTGGTGTGGTATGTAAATGGAACTAGCTCTGCTATATGTACTATACATGTATATCTATATAATTGTTCTTTTATTTTATTTTAATGGTGTTGTGATGTTTTTTGGTTAGGATTGTTTATTTCAATATGATGTGAATGTGCTGGACCCGATTGACAATGGGTGGGCAGAGTTGGGCGTCACTATTAGGGCTGCTGGTTATTTTTTTGATTAATTGATGATTTTAGTCTACAATATGTATAGAAAATTGGGAAGATACCCATCACAGTTTTTTTTTTTAAAGCCCAGGGTTATGTCTTCAGATGTTTTGTTTTTTCAGTCCAAAACCCAAAGATATACAGTTTGTTATCACATAAGACAAAGAAAAGCAGTAAATCTTCACAACTGAGTGGCTGGAACCAGATACTTCTTGCATTTTTGCATGAAAAATTATTTAAACAATGAATTAGTTATCAAATTAGTTACTGATTAATTTGCTGTTGATTGATTAATCAATTAATTGACTAATTTTTTCAGCTCTTGTCCTATAATAATAATAATAATAATAATAATAATAATAATCATTATAATTAAAAAATATATATATATTGATCTGGCATACACTGAAAAAGGCAGAGCTTGAATAATCTGTGTGTTTTGATTGTACAGTTGCTATTAATTGAATAACAGCAAAATGCAAGAAGAAAATTTGTGAGTGCTCATCCCATGCTGACAAACTGTAATATCCATAAATCCCAGGAATGCCAATGCTCTGACATACTGAAAGAAAACTAAATTAACACCTGTGTGGCAGGAACTGAGCGAGAACCAGTCGACTCCTAAGAAAGAGAAGCAGGAGTGGCTGTCCAAGCAGAAAGAGAACATCCAGCACTTCCAGGTCCGGAACTCTCAGACAATATGTACACTTGGCAAGCCCAAGACCAAATTATGCTTTTACACAGGCCGAGCAGTGAATTCACACAGTCTGTAGAATCTGTGATGTTAACAGAACTTGATTCCCAGGCGGAGGAGGAGGCCAACCTGCTGAGGAGACAGAGGCAGTACCTGGAGCTAGAGTGTCGGCGGTTCAAACGTAGGATCCTCATCGCCAGACACAATGTGGAGCAGGATCTTGCTAGAGAGGTACTTAGTCACACAGAGAGAGCCAGCCACCTCCACCCACTTTTATGTTTTTGATTGATTTTAGTTGTTTGACCGCTGTCACCCAGCATTCTCTCCTCTTTTTCAGGAGCTGAACAAACGGCAGACACAGAAGGACCTGGAGCACGCCATGCTGCTCAGACATCACGAGTCGATGCAGGAGCTGGAGTTCAGGCATCTAGGGACGATCCAGAGGGCGCGGGCAGAGCTGATCCGGACCCAGCACCAGACCGAGCTCACCAACCAGCTGGAATACAATAAGAGAAGGGAGAGGGAGCTGAGGCGCAAGCATGTCATGGAGGTCCGACAGCAACCCAAGAGCCTAAAGGTTCGTAGACTCATGGGAGTTTTTTTCTTGGATGCAGTTCTGTAACGTACCCCGCTATACAGATTCACTTACACAACACTTGCAGCAGTCAAGCTCCCTCACTCAACTTCTTTTATATTCTTTCTGTCTTCTTCAGTCTAAGGAGCTTCAGATTAAAAAGCAGTTCCAGGAGACTTGTAAAACCCAGACCAGGCAGTACAAGGCCCTCAGGAACCATCTGCTGGAGACCACGCCCAAGGCTGATCACAAGGCCGTGCTCAAGAGGCTGAAGGAGGAGCAGACCAGGAAGCTGGCCATCCTGGCCGAGCAGTACGACCACTCCATTAATGAAATGCTCTCTACACAGGCTGTGAGTACCTAAAGAGAAGGCCTATAGAGTATAGGTAAAAAAAATACAAAAATTAACTCATTTTCTGATGTAGTTTTAAACTCACCATTGATTAGGGCCGGTCATCGTTTAAAAAAATCTCAGTACCGATACAATACAAGAAACCAAAATGTACATTGTCAATACCTCGCATTAAGGAACTTGGATATGTTTTTCTACACAACCCTCTTATAACAACATAAGCTAAAAAATATTTAAATTAGCAAAGTTATTATATTAGTATTTATGGCTTCCTGTAAGTAACTGTATGTCACTGACATTGGGCCAAAAACAAACACTATGGTGCTTACAAAGAGAGATGTAGCTATATATCTGGATATTTCTCTCTTTATGACTTTCTTTTTCTTTCACTTGCCTGCCCTCAGCTGCGGTTAGATGAGGCTCAAGAGGGGGAATGTCAGGTTTTAAGGATGCAGCTGCAGCAGGAGCTGGAGCTGCTCAACGCCTACCAGAGCAAGATCAAGATGCAAACAGACGCTCAGCACGACAAGGAGAGGAGGGAGCTGGAGCAGAGGGTCTCTCTGCGGAGGGCTCTGCTGGAGCAGAAAGTAAGAAAGGCCCTGGACTTTGTCTAGTGATGTCTAGTGTCAGGATGTGTGTCAGTACATTTGGGAGTGACAGTAGACACTAAATCTGTGTTTTGAATATTGGTAATGGGACTACCCTTTTGTTGACATTCATATACTGTGTCTCATGCATTGTGTCTTTAAGTTAAAGGCCATTCAACCCTTCCTACGTAATTTCCCCTTTCGTGGGCTGTATGGTTTTTTTATTCGTGTTTTAAGAGCGGTTGCACATCATTTTATTGTAGATTTTTATTCTGGGGGTTATTCTTCTATTTCCCAATATAATATGTAGACTGTAGTTGAGTGATTCATTTCTGTTCGTTCAAACAAGGACTTTTTAATCGATTCTTTTTAAAGCAGACAAATGACAGACATTGATTTGTGCGCTTATCACTTAGAATGTATTTTGAACTCATGTGTTCACTATGTTTTTCTCCGCAGATTGAGGAGGAAATGCTTGCGCTGCAGAACGAGCGCCTGGAGCGAATCCGCTCACTGCTGGAACGGCAGGCCCGAGAGATCGAGGCTTTTGACTCTGAGTCAATGCGACTGGGCTTCAGCAACATGGTGCTCACAAACCTGGCTGCCGATTCCCAGGGAGGCTGGGGGGGAGGAGGTGGAGGTGGCCAGGGGGCTCAGGGTGGAGGCCACTGGCCTGGTGGAGGAGGCGCCCACCATAGTCATCACCACCAGGGGGGCTCCAGCTCACAGCAGCCCTGGGGTCACCCCATGCTGGCTGGGGGCCCGCCACCCTGGAGCCTCCACCACCCTGGAGGAGGGAATCAGAGGGGTAGCGCGGGAGGCGCAGGAGGGGTGAGGAACAGTCCTCAGGCTATGAGGAGGACGTCATCGGGGGGGAGAAATGAACAGGGCATGAGCAGGAGCGCCAGCATCACCTCTCAGATCTCCAACGGATCCCACCTGTCATACACCTAGAACACACACACACATAACACGATAATTGTCTTAAAGTCAAATTCTTGTGCACCGAGGTGACACTACACAGACACGCACCATGCATGCACCACACATACACTTATTTCCCACAGTGCGTCTGACACACACTGCACAGTGCTAAGACTGGGTTTACCTCAGCCCAGTATCTCTCCATCACCACTGCTCTCTTACATCAATGTACTGCTAGCAGCAGTCTGTGGAAACCCAGAAGTCTTGAGACTCATCCAAGATGGCTGAGGGCCATATACAGAAAGCCACAGTGCAATAGTGTCATTTTTACTTTAGCCTTTAGTGCTATTTAATGTGTTTTGCCATGTTAGTCTCTGTTGCCATAAATGTGATGCTTTCACAATACGGTGCATTGTGGGAAAATTTGCATCCAGTGTGCAATTTTTAGAATCACATTTAAAAATTTTTTTTTTTTTTACCTCAAATCACTCACAGTTCAAGATTTAAGCACAGATATATTACTGATAGAAAGTGTAATGAGATTGTTGTTTATGTGCAGTTATTGACGAATGAGAAGGCAGGTGGTAATGTAGGGGTATGACTTAAGATTAAAGAACAGACAGTTTCAGAACACATTGGGACAGGTCTAGAAGGATCATGAAAAAAGGGCAAAGGTTGTTGTGAGTGAGTACCAGTGGGTATCTCTGATTTTATAGTAGTAGCACAGGGACGTCCAAAGTGTCACGAATGGCAAAAAGTATGCAATCTTTCATTTCAGCCTAAGTGACTTAACTGAGAGGGTTATTCTCCACCAGAGAGCACATCTAACCAGTGAAATCACCTTATGCAATGTTTTACTGATATGAGTAGTTAGGAGTTTTTGTGTACTGTAAGTAGGGCTGCAAAGATGCCAAAGTTAAGGGTGCACAGTCAGATCCATGCCAACACACTGTTATGTATTTAATGAGACTGTGCGAGTGATGTCAGTGGAAATTCAGGTAATACTATGTGGCCAAGTTAGATGCATGTGTTGCTGGATGGAAGGAGAGAAGGGAGTCATTTCTTGCGCATCCTCATTGGCTCGGCTCATGGGTTTCCACAGACCTCTGCCCACTCTTTACTCACGCCTGCCCAGTGGACAGCCAGTCTGAGGGATACTGTAGCCTTATTAGTCCACAGCCGTCATAACAGGGATGGGTTTTCAGCAGCCTCTAACCTCCACTTGAATAGTATCAAAACTAATGTTCACTCCTAAATAGTTTGCAGTAATTTTCTGGTCTAATCTGGCCCTGTGTTGGTCCATGAAAGCGATGCACGACGCAGTAAAAAAACTTTATCTGACAAATAGAACCATGCCTGTTGGTCTACCTCAAGAACATTCGAGCAGAGCTTCACCACAGGGTGTCGTGATTAACAATGACTTGCACTTTGGCACAGGCCTTCACCCACACTAAACAATTATCAGTTTTACACACACACACACACACACACACACACACACACACACATATATATATGCATACAGTAGTTATAGAATGTTTATTCCCCAGTGAAACAGTATGTCCCTTTGCCCTCTTGGTTGATGGATGCATGTACATGGGTACATTTTGTGAAAATGGGATTGGGACATAAAGGTGCTTAAAAAAAGAAGAAAAATAACATACTCCGAAGTCATTTGTTGAGTTGGCTACAAATGAGCAACACACTCAGCAGCATTTGTGTTGGCTCAACAAATCCATCTTAGTTGCCTAAAAATGTCCCTGTGTGTTTTTAATGAAAAAAAATAGTTACAGTGAATGAAAGGGAGAATAAATGAGGAGCTTTACTAGCCCTCTGCTGGTTGGTGACTGCTGAATGTCTCGTTGGGTGGATGGGCGGTGATGCTGTGATCTCTGCTGCCATGCTCCTGCAACCTTCCCCGGTCTGACATCCCACTCTGTCTCACCCCCGGTGAACCCGATGTCATGTTCTGACCAGCAACCTCCCTGATTCCCTCCACCTTCGTTTCCTCCCCTCCTCAGCCTGTTGTGGTCTTCACCCCCTCCTTGATCTAATTGGGAAGAGCTCTTTAAGTAAAATGAAGAAGATAGATAGATAGATAGTGTGTGTGTGTATATATATATATATATATATATATATATATATATATATATATATATATATATATATATATATATATATATATATATATATAAAATAAATCTATAAAAAGGGTTATAAAAAAAAAGAGATAAAGGTGGAAGTATTATTGAGAAATGCAGAGATTATGCATTATAATTTTTAGAGGTGGAATGTACAGGAAACCTGTTAATATTGTATATTTTGAATTTGAAAATATGGAAATCTAATTGACAAATCAAAGACAAATTAACTAGTTGTGATGCGGACACAGTGATGTGGTTTTAGACCAGCAGTATTCAAATGAACGTTCAATTTACAGCTGCCAGGTTTTCCCTGTCTTGCAGCTGCGAGTTCTGAAACTTGATACAGATATTCTGTTGTGAATGATAACACAACTCTAGGTCATATTGCATTGAGTAAATGGCAACATTTAGTTTGATGCTGAATAAGGATGATTTTGCACATAATTTGAAATCTAGTTAGGTGTAGCTTTGCATTAGCAATGGCTATATTTTACTGACATTATGATACCCAATATAGAAGACTCAACGTGTCTAGGTTTTTCATGGTTTTTAGAAGACTCAGCCCTAAAGTAAATGATATAATAACACAGAACAATAAAGAATTGTCTTCAAATATCTGGAAAACTGCTGAATTCTACGATATTTGGCTGCATAAACCATATTTGGTGTACTCTACAACCAGAATTCTTGCACAAGACGGTGAAAATACATCTGTTGTTTGATATCTCTCTTTGATATAACTCTTAGGTGTTGTAGGGTCCGCGGATATAATTTGGACTTGATTTATGAAACATCTACCCTCTTCTGTTGTGGTTATACACAAAGCATTTTCACACTGTACTTTTTGCCTTTTTTATCTTACCACCCTGCAATCAGAATTTATAATCATGTTGTTTCTCTTGGCTAAGTTCGGAAAACAGAAAAACAACAGAATGTCGTGGTCAAACTGTTCTCTTCAGCCAGTATGCCGTTATACCCAACCAATGTGTTATTTCCTTTTATGCCAGAAAGGTTCATTTTACTTTCCAGAAGATGTCAGCAGATTTCGGCCAAATGATTTTTAAACCTTCTCTTGTGTTTACTATAACTCCCAGGTGTTTTGCGAGGCAGTCGGGCAGAGTCCAGCTGTAGACCTTGGTCACTCTGAACTGGATCAGTTGCACTGATTGCACAAGTGATTGACCAGATTAAAGAGTCTACTGTGATCCCCCATAGTATTGCTGAGGGACGGCTGCCATTGGCTGAAATAGGCGAGAGGGAGGGTTACGTCTCTGTACAGTCTGTTTATCAGTATTCCCTTTATCTCTCCTGTCATTTGGTGGATCTTGCTGTTTTATTCTCCGTAGTCCAGAGACCTGTATTAAACTGTATTAAATTGTATAGATTGTGCAAAAAGGTGAATGTCGCATAGCAGAAGAGAAAAGCTATTCCTTACAGATGACAAAGTGATTTAAAATGTATAAAAGACATTGAGAAACAAAGTTTAGGGGGATAAATGTAATATTTTGTTTGTAATTACTATTTTTTTGTTGGAAGAGGGCTACTGGATAAAGAATCATCTGTAATAAAGTAATTTTAATATTTCTTTGTCCCATGGTGTTTTTTGTGTAGGAGCATGACAACATGCTTAAAAAACCTTCAACCTAAATACTTGAATTCTTTTATACTGTTTGTCATAAATGACTAGGGTATTATAATACATTTTAAATTGATGGTGTTACTCTTTGACATGTATTTGACTTTAAACTGCTTGTTTAATTTGCCTGAAAACTTGTTGCTTTATTAATGGAGTAAATTACCCTTTTATAAAATATTGTTGGAATTTCAAAAGAGTGAAGCCATGTTCCGAGACCATGTTATTATCCATCTTTACCAAATGTCATGCATCATCTTGATGATTTTTACTAAAAACTATTTTTTTTCCTTTTTTTCATCAGTTGTCCACTCTCTTTATTTTGCTGATTTTATTTTCCATTTTAGATTTTATATCGTAGGACTGTACTTTCATTATCTTTAACGTCCATTTAGATCACTTGACAATAACAAGGAAAAACCTTGTTGTCCAAAGTCTCTGCAGATCTCAACCATCTCTTCTTCCTCAGCGTGTGTAAGACCTCTTCCAGGTGAAGTTCCTTTCCTCTGCCTCCACACTGCTCTCTTCAGGTGCCTGCAGTCTTTGCCTCCTCACCATGTTGGCTCGCCTCCTGCGAGGGTTGTTGCTGGTCCTGCTCCTCTGCCCAGCCTGACTATTTTCTCCTAGTGGACCATCCAGTCTCACCCCATCCCTCTCCTCCCCTTTCAGGAAATCAGCCACTACTCTGAAGTACTCCAGAACTGCGATATGACTCCAGTTACTATCCTCCACCTCTTCATTTCCAGTCCTCCCTCCCTCCATCTCTTCTCGGCCCTCCAGAGTAAACCCACAGTGCCCTCCCCTGTCTGTCAGCACCAAAAGGAAATATGGATTGCTCTGGAAAAGGGGAAGGGGCAATGTTGAGGCGGGCGGGAGGAGAGGATCGTCACGGCTGCGGATACAGAGTACAGGGACCGCCACCTCATCTGCATCTCTCAGTGGTTCGTTCCTCTCCCAGTAGGTGTCCCAGTCATTGGCTGGGTAAGCCCTCTCGCCCAGTGCCCAGGCCACTGAGGGTGCCAGGCCCCGCGGGGAAATGGATCCTGAGTTCAGTCCAGAATTTAGAGTGCTTACTGGAGGTCTGGGGGGCCTCTGCTGAAGCTTGGTTGAAGAGCAGGAGAGAGTTTCCTCAAAGTCTCTGAGTGAGGAACAGCTGAGGGCCCGATCCACATCCAGGACTCCTCTGAAGGAACTTGCATATCTTATGCGCCATTTACAGAAAGAAAACACAAGTTTGAAAAATCCTGCCCATATTTCAATCATGTTATTACTACTATTAATACATTTTCATTTTGCTTTAATTTCTCTTACCTACTGAGCTGCAGTTTCCGGTGAAACAACACCCCCCAGCGATAGATAGGAGGCATGGCTGTTTCAAACCACAGTTGTCCCTGGAGTACAGGTGAGATGGCTGCAGCCGCTGTCAGGTGTGAACTTGATCCACACTCCCCCAAGTAGGAAAGAAGAATCCCTGAGCCTGAACCCTCACTCACTGCAACCATTACAGAGGACGGATGCCGGCTGTGGACATAAGCCACTGCCTGAAAATGAAAGACATCAAAGATCGCCATCATTGTCAGGTAAAATAAAGTCATTGAATGAACAAAATGTCGATTTTAGTCATGCTAACAGCATGGATGGATGGTCTGTCGGTCAGTCCACCACTTTTGTTGAGAAGTATCTCAACAACCTTTTGATGGATTGAAATTCTGTACCGACATTCATGGTCTCCAGAAGATGAAACCTAATGACTTTGGTAATCCCTTAACATTTCATATAGCGCCATCATCAGGTCATCAGGTTAGTTTTTCCAACACCTGCAAAACTAATGACTTTCTCATCAGCCACAGCTGTGCTTATGTTTAGTGATAATTAGCATTGTTAGCATGCTAACACGCTAATATTATATGATGAATGTGGTATTTGTCATTGTGAGCATTTTAGCATGCTGACCTTAGCTTCTGGCATGGCTGTAGATATTTTATTTGCTTAAAACTGTATTTTTTGCATTGTTTTTGTTTGTTTTATTTGGATCCCCATTAGCTTCAGCATCAGCTAAAAGCTATTCTTCCTGGGGTCCTACAATCTATCATGTGACAATACAATTTACAACATCACATTACACACCATACACACAAGACATTACTTCACATTTCACAACATTTGAAAATACAAATCATATTTTACAGTTAACACAGTAATCACACAAACAAAAATAAATAAAAAAAATTAAATGAAAATTACACTACTCCGAATAGATCCATTTAAAAAATAATATGTAACGGAAAAGCCCTATATTGAAATCTTTTTTAAATTGATGTTAAATATTGAATTCTCTTTGAAGGTAATATATCTTAAGTGATTTTTTAAAACCATACTGAGTGTTTTGTTGTTTGATAATATTTGGGAGAGAGTTCCATTCACACATTGCTCTATACCTCACTGAACGTTGAATTGATTTGGTTTTCACTTTAGGTAAAATAAAACTACCTCCTACTGCATGCCTCGTTGGATAATAATGTGCATCAATACTAAAAGATAATTTTGTATATAAAATAAAAGGTGTTTTATTTGTTGTAACATTATATAAAAAAACCATTAGTGAATACACCAATCTATTTTTAACTTTAAACCATGAGAGGTTTTCATGCATTTTATCAACATTAGATTTAAACCCACATGAGAGAGCCACACGTGCCGCTTTATTCTGAATCACTTGTAGTTTCTTTATATTAATTGCTGAAGTGCTGGACCAAACCACAGAACAGTAATCAAGGTGTGAAAAAAATAAAGCATAAAGTACTTGTTTAACGGTCTGTGGTGTAAAATGTTTTGCGCACCTTTTAATAACAGACAAAGTGTTGCCCATTTTAGTTACCAGTTTCTGAACATGTCTATCCCAAGACAATCTGTTATCAATCATCACTCCCAAAAGTTTAACCTCTTCTCTTTGCTCCACAAAATTTTGCTCTATACGGAGTTCAAGTTTCGGTTTGGAACGTAAAGAAAAATGAGTTCCAACCACTAAACACGTAGTTTTAGATACATTAAGAATTAATTTGTTACTCCTTATCCAGTCCACAACTGACTGCAGCTCTCTCTGTAGTTTTATATTTAAATCACCAATATCTGGTCCTGCTAAATATTGTCTATTGCAGTGGTTGTCAAACATTTTCACGACAAGGACCCCTAAACTGACACAAATCAGACCACAGACCCCATTTTGATAAGTTTTTGTTTTAGATGTTTTGACCAAAATAGTCATATATTATGTCACTGTGTTACTAATGGATGGAATTATAATGAAAATAAATTATTCTCCCTTTGGCTACGGCCCCCCTGGTACCCCCTGTAGGACCCCCTGGGTCACTTTGAGAACCACTCGTCAATTGGATAAAAAAAAATAAAAAAAAGAAAGCTGCAAAAAATGGTAGTTACGGTATGTATTAATCTGTTGATTCTTTTTTATTATTTGCTCAAACATAAAAAATAGCAAATGATGTCAATCACAAGAGAGCAAAGTGGTGTCTTTAAATTACTTATTTTATCCAACCAGCAGTCCAATACCCAAAGGTATTCAATTTACAATGATATAAAACAAATCGTCACATTTAGACTATTAAATATTGGACATTTTGCTTAATAAATCACTGAATATGATTGATCAAAAATGTTGGCAATTCATTGTATTATTGTATCATGACAAATGTAAAATAGTCTCATAAAATCATGATCTAAAAAAAAAAACGTTTAGACCTGCCATCTTTCTATACCTGCTCAAGATCAGCTTGGTCTCCAAACTCAGTCAGTCGCGCTGTGGTCAGTGGGCACCCCGCTGTGCCTCGAGCATGAAACACCACCACATAAAAGCCCTGACGCATGGCCTGATGGCACAGCACCTTTAGGTGGGGAGTCATCCCTCCCCAGGACTCTGGTATGAGGAGGAGGACAGGAGGCGTTGTGGTGAAGCAGCCTAGCGCCTTTCCCCCTGACTGATGCTCCTTCCTCCCGACCACCTCACCCAGTCTTGTTCCCACAGCCCAATCCAGAGCCAAAATACCCCCGTCTCTTAGTAACAGATTGTCTCTAGTGAACTGTAACGTGTCTTTATGTTGTCCACACAGCAGGCTGGACAGAGTCTGGAGGTGGGGGTCTCCCCTGGGCCAGGAGGCAAGTCTCGGCCTGGCCAGAGAGCCACAGTGCCGAAGCAGATATTTGGCCAGTGCAGTGGGTTTGTAGATGAGCCTGGGACTATCTGAGGTCTGACCTGACCCGGACAAAATATCTATTTCTGGTGATTCGGTCTCC
This sequence comes from Perca flavescens, assembly GCF_004354835.1. Classification (NCBI taxonomy): domain Eukaryota; kingdom Metazoa; phylum Chordata; class Actinopteri; order Perciformes; family Percidae; genus Perca; species Perca flavescens. The sequence goes on from NC_041343.1 coordinate 18,879,910, forward strand.
TTGGTCCATGTTCTTATATTCCTGTCTAGTGGCAGCTCCAGGATCAGGCAAATAAAGACCCAGAGTCTCCAGCCTGCAGCCCTTACAACCAGCCTTGTCCAACAACGTACCCTGGGTACGTGCAGAGACAGGAGCAGTAGCATTGATGGGAGCAAACAGAACAAATAATTCCATGCAAATGATGCCATTGGTAAATACAGGATATTGTAGTTTAACATAAAATCCAATGTTTTCTCTAGGAAGTGTTGCTGTGATTTCCTCAAAAACATCTGACCCACATATTTTACAAACTCCTGCCTCGTTGCTTCATGTACCAGTGTGAAATTCTTGCCTTATAAGTTGATCGATGTTTTTTTATAGTCGTCTTCTTTTTCCAGTTTGTTAAGAAGAGTAAAAAGGAGTCTTCAACAATTGGCGTACAAAGAAACACAAAATAGAGAACTAGAGGAAAGAGTGAGTTAGGTAAAGTGTGGTCTCCAACTCCTGCTGTTGCTCGATCTCCCCGACCCTTTCTCCTCCCTCCATAAATCATTTACTGCAAGCACAAACTCAGATAGAAACTGAGTAAACACATGCCACATACATCTGACCCATTAATGTTTAAATGATTATAGTCTTTGACCTTGTTCTTTACTTCTTCTTGTTTTTTACTTCTTTAGAATAATGTTTGGATTGCTGATACAGCAGTCCTTGTACATTTTCCTTTGACGTCTTTATCCTATATCTAACTATATAAAGAGGTCTTAAATTAATATTGCATTCTTATCCCTTTTCAAATTGGTTGGAAGGGAATATTGTCTATTTTGTCATGATTTACAAAACTTACTTTACCCCGAGCAATTTTTAGGACCGATGCACTTGTGATTCAAGATTTCTGTATTGAACTGTTTGTGAGTTGCATCAGATTGCTTCATTTGACACAATGAGTAACACTGAGTTCTCCTCTATCAGTCCTGTAGCACATGATTCTTATCCCATCAGCTGCTGCTGTTGCGTAGTCTAACTGCAAAAACATGTTTCTCACACAACTTTCACCTTCATGTTAAGTGAAAATGAAAGAATTCAAACAGACAACGGGTATATTCAGATGTTAAATACAGAGAGAGCCACACATTTTGATAGCTGTAATAGCATAACCTTTAGAAGATAGATCTGTCTATAGAGCAATAACAGCTCACAATATTTGGTCAATAACTGAAATTCCTAATCAGGTCACATAATGTGGTGTTAGAGGTGCAATCACAAAATAAGTATTCCTTCATTAAAATATAAAATTGTGATTTTATGTTTTAGTTTATAAATAATTTTAAAAATCTCTCTCACACCTTTTTATGTGGAGATCAGAGAATATTTTTTTCTTTAAAAAAATGTTACAAGTAACTAGGCCTATTATGTGAGGATCATAAACAACTAATAATGATGAGTAAACTGCATGTAACAGTATGAGGCTGCTAGCTTTTATAATAACAAGTTGATTAACGTGGAACTACATCATCTAGTGGAAACAACATGGAGGAAAAGTTGTGATGTCACAAATCATGTTCATACATGCATGCCTTAAACCCAGATTTAAAGTGACATAGATAGATAGATAGATAGATAGATATTTAAGAAGCTCAAGCTACTTTGCTTTCCCTCTGAATAAGACCATTCAAAAATCTAAATTTCTAAAAGTGTTTCACGTTGTAGACCTACGCGAGTAACCGGGAATGGGAGTGTTGTCCTCTATCAGTCCTGTACTATTAATTTGTACTGTTGCACAAGGCTCTTATTATGATAAGAGCCTTCGTGTGTTGATTTCAGTTTAAAAAATATGAGTAGCCGACAATGGGAGTATTGTCCTCTCAGTTCTTTTTTCCTTTATTGAACTGTCAGTGAGTTGCATCAGATTGCTTTGAAAACTTGCATTTGACACAAATGAGTAACACGGAGTTCTCCTCTATCAGTCCTGTAGCACATGATTCTTATCCCATCAGCTGCTGCTGTTGAGTACTCTAACTGCAAAAACATTTGTTTCTCATTTGTTTCTCACACAACTTTCACCTTCATGATAAGTGAAAATGAAAGAATTCAAAGAGACACCGGGTATATTCAGATGTTAAATACTGAGAGAGCCACACATTTTGATAGCTGTAATAGCATAACCTTTAGAAGATATCTGTCTATAGAGCAATAACACCTCACAATATTTGGTCAATAACTGAAATTCCTAATCAGGTGACATAATATGATGTTAGATGTGCCACTACACAACAAACTGCAATCACAAAATAATTATCATCAAGATATAAAATTGTGATTTTATGTTTTAGTTTATAAATAATTACTCTGTGATTTGTTGTCCTCTGTAAGTCCTGTACTGTTAAATTGTACTGTTGCACATACTATCATCTGCTGTCAGGTACATTAACTGCTAAAGGAGGTTTCTCAACCAACCTGTCATCATGAGCAGTGAAAGTAAAATAATTCAAAAGGACACAGCTACAAGCTCTGTAACCTTATAGCGGCAGTAAATCCAGTTTGCACCTGCATGTTTTCTGCCTGCGATGTTTATTATGATAAGTGCCTGCGTGTGTTGTTTTCAGTTTTAAAAATATAAGTAGCCGACAATGGGAGTATTGTCCTCTCAGTTCTTATTTTTTTCCTTTATTGAACTGTAAGTGAGTTGCATCAGATTGCTTTGAAAACTTGCATTTAAAATAATAATAATAGTTTAAATTTTTTAGCCCCTTTCAGGAGACCCAAGGACACTTCACATATACATGAAGGCAGAACAAGCTAGAAACCATCTTGCTATAGGATCACACCAGCAACAATGCCAAATCGCACAAAGGGCATGATGAGCCCCCCCCCCCTTTGCCTGTTGTACAGGTGGCAATGCACTCAATGTCTATTCCTGCTAGTGGTGGCCCCACAGGGCAGTGGCTGTATGTCCTTCTTTCAGGCTGTGCCCGACAGGCTCCCATGGGTCAAGACCCGGCCACCAGACCCTTGTTGGCAAGCTTCCCTCCCTGGCTCTACATGGATGCCCTGGTTTCCCTATTGCGGGCGAGGTGCTGCAGCACCTTTTTGACTGATTAATGGGATCTGTGAATAACTCTTAATCTCAATCTCAATCTCTCAATTTACCTTGGGAGACACTACACAGCTCCTGGGGGTCTTAGGGAAACACAAACCCCTTCAACACGATAAGATGGCAATTCTTGGAGAGCCAAGTGAATTAACAGTCAGCAAATCACACTTCTGAGCGGAGGGGGGCTTTAATTATCCTGAAGTCTACTGTGATTTTTTTACTAACAGCTATTATACCTATTTGCTAATGCAGCATGTGCATGTTTGGCATAAAGTGTTTGGATTGTGTTGTGAGTGTTGTGCTACGTCCTGCCATGCCCTCCTATGCCCTGCTATGACCCAGCAGTTCCCTGCTTCGTCCTGAACTACTACAATGGATAATGGAACTAGTCCTAGTTGCATTATCTTTATTGTTACTATTATTGCCCCTGTTCATCACACCCCCAACCGGGACCAGCAGATGCCGGCCCACCAAGAACCTGGGTCTGTCCGAGGTTTCTGCCTAAAAGGAAGTTTTTCCTCACCACTGTTGCACGAAATGCTTGCTCTTGGGGGAATTATTGGAATTGTTGAGTCTTTGTAAATTATAGAGTGTTGTCTAGACCTACTCTATCTGTAAAGTGTCTTGAGATAACTCTTGTTATGATTTGATACTATAAATAAAATTGAATTGAATTTAAAAAAAGTTTCTTTTCCACAAGGAGTTTTGAGTACCAATGCACTTTTGATTGATATACTGACGAGTTTTTTTTGTATTGAACTGTTTGTTAGTTACATCCAATTGCTTTGAAAACTTGCATTTAAAAATGATGAATGTTACTAAACTTACTCTGCAGCGCTGTAGAGATACGTCTGGCAATGCAAAACTAGTGCAATCTACTTTTCTTTGCAGTTGAATAAGAGGTTTTAATATTCTAAATTTCTAAAAGTGTTTTCAGTTGTAGAGATATGCGATTAGAATGTGAGTATTGTACTTTGTCAGTCCTTTCATTGTACTGTAGTATATACCATTACATTAACTGCAAAAACAGGTTTCTCACACAATCTGTCATCATCAGAAGTGAAAATGAAAGCATTCAAACAGGCACAGCAGAAAGCTTTGTCACCTTATAGGAGCAGTACATTTTTTAGCATCCAGTTCTGCATGTTTCTGCTTGCAACGGTTGACTGATCAGTGCTTTATCCACAGCCCCTATTATGGCCAGTATCTCATGTTGTTATCATGCCAAGGCCACAGGTCAAACCCATCCAGCACACCAATGACTCCACCCTGAACATTGAGCATTATAAATTAAGTCGTCAGAATAGATAGTCTACCAGACAACATCAAGACCTAAGGTACAGTATAGTCATATCTGATTATTATTAGTAATGTAAAGAAATTGACATAAACCTAAAAGCTATATTTTCATATTAAAAAATAATTTAGTCTTAATTTTAAATTCAACGTCAATTGACCAGAAAGCCAAATGCAAATTACATTTTTATGTGTATTTTGTGTAAATGTAAAATAAAAGTTATACAAATCTGTGAGCTTCTTTTTTTTAAGTGCTGGAGGGAAATCCTGTTTTGTTGTGGTAAAAATGGTTCAGTGTGTTTCATCCAGTTCTATGCAAAGGTTTGTCAGCTTGAGAGCAAACTATATATCTATTTACCAGATTTGTTTGTAAAGTTTATATTACATATTACCAATTTGTTTTGTATTTTTACCAATTAAATTTTTTTACAATTATTATTAAGAGGAAACCTGACTGGTTCTAGATCAAAGGTCAGGGGAAACCAACATCTTCAGGGATCATCCTCTTGGGATAAATGAAGAACCCTAACACATTTCATTGCAGTTAGATTTGTAGTTAAATCTCTCGACTGGTTATTGAAAAACAGTGTGTTCTCATAAGCCATCTATCTATCTCTTTAACAGGTTGTATAGCCATGTCTGGGGTGGCAGCGTTGTGTCTCCTACTTCTGCAGACTGGAGCCTTCGGGTTTCGTATAAAACCATTTAAGATAATAGACAGAGACTCTCTGTTTCATGAGGAAATAACTGAGAGAGCGATCTTAAATGTCACTGCGCAGGTGTGCCGTGCTCTGGCCCTGGCTGAGGGCAAAGACTTCACTTTTCCTGTAAGGATTAATTTTAACCAAATTATATTGGAGTTTTTATTTCAAATGATCAGTGCCTGTGTTATTAATAAATATTATTTATTATTAATACTATAAATGTTGTGTGTGTCCACAGCCTTTGACTCCTAATGCTGTTTCTGCTGCATGTGAAGCATCAAAATCATCCAAAAGCTTTTGCAAAGCCATCAAATTAATCCAAAAAAAGAATCGTGGAGTAGACCTGTATAGTTCCGGCCTGCCGCCCTACCACTTTGACGATGAAACATTTTCAGAGGGAAGGAATATCATCACAGACGGATTATCAGCTGTGAAGGCCAGTAACAAGCAAGAAAACTTTGAGGCAGCGAGAGAACAACTGGGAAAAATCTTACACCCTTTACAGGTACTTTTTACTGTTCGTTTTGTTTCCATTATAGTTTCTGACAAATGTTACACTTCAAAACTTACACTCATGTTCAGCAAGCAGCACAACAATGTAATACCATAGTGTTGGCAGGTTGATTTCAAAATTGTATGCACTGCAGTTTATTTAATTATTTAACAGCCTATTGAAGAGAACAGCTTTGTTCTGGTAAGTGCTCTTGGTAGTAGGAGGTGTAAGAGCGATGCTGCTATTATGTTGTAAATATTTAACCTGTCTACTTTTTTAAATAATAGGATTTCTACAGTCATAGTAACTGGGTGGAAATGGGAAACAAACTTCCGAACTCCAATCTGATCAGATCCTTAACCAGCATTGGTAACATAGCAGGTAAAGTGATTTTTAAGGATTAAGTTCTTCATTTACCATTTGCACAACAATTAGACTACATGGAAGTAGTCCTTGGCAATGAAAAGCACGCTCCAACAATGCTAATTAAGTATAAGAAAGAGAAGGAAGACCACACAACAAAATGATCTAAACACTAAGTAGTGAGAATGGGGTATACCAGTTAACATAATAAAATATAAAATAATGCAATATAAAGAGATCCTCTAAAGATCAACTACACGGGCAGCGGAAAGGAAATGGCGGAAATCTAAAAACCCTGATGATCTGCTTACCTATCAGTCTCTTCTTTCCTCCTTTGCTGCCTCCATTTCTGCAGCAAAAAGCTCTTTTTATCAAACCAATATTGAATCCTCTTTCTCAAACCCCAAAAAACGTTTTTCCATCTTCTCTAACCTGCTATATACCCCCAGTCCACCTCCTCCCTCCTCCCTCCTACCAACCCACTTTGTCAACTACTTTGTAAAAAAGATAGATGACATACGCTCTTCCTTCTCCACCACACCTCCTGAAATCACCTTACCATCCATCACATCAAGTACTCTTTGTTCTTTCACCCCTCTATCTCCAAATCAAATTCTTACTTTGATTACCTCTGCCCGTCCAACCACCTGCCCACTGGATCCTATCCCTTCTCACCTTCTCCAGTCCATTGCACCTGACCTTCACCCTTTCCTTACTAATCTCATTAACATCTCCTTGTCAACTGGTTGTTTCCCCAATGCCCTTAAAAAGGCAAGAGTGACCCCACTACTGAAACTCAAATAGCGGCACGTATCTCGGCCTGTCTGACTGACATCTCTTCTTGGATGTCCGCACACCATCTGAAACTCAACCTTGACAAGACTGAGCTCCTTTTCCTTCCAGGGAAGGGCTCTCCTACCCAAGACCTGACTATAACAATTGACAACTCTGTGGTAGTCCCCACCCAGACTGCTAAAAACCTGGGTGTAACACTTGACGACCAACTGTCTTTCACTGCTAACATTGCTGCAACCACCCGATCGTGTAGATACATGCTGTATAACATCAGAAAGATATGTTCCCTTCTAACGCAGAAGGCGTTCTGGTTCAGTCTCTAGTCATCTCACGTCTAGACTACTGCAACTCCCTCCTGATTGGCCTGCCTGCATGTGCCATCCGACCTCTGCAGCTCATTCAGAACGCAGCAGCTCGACTTGTCTTCAACCTCCCCAAGTTCTCTCACACTACACCGCTCCTCCGCTCTCTTCACTGGCTACCAATTGCAGCCCGCATCCGCTTCAAGACACTAGTAATTACATACAAGGCCATGAACGGATCAGCCCCAGCTTCCCTCCAGGACATGGTCAAACCATATACCCCAACCCGCTCACTTTGCTCTGCATCAGCCAAACTGCTTGCTGCCCCCTCACAGCGAGGGAGAAGTAATCACTCAACCAAATCCTGACTGTTCACTGTCCTGGCTCCCAAATGGTGGAATGAGCTCCCTATCGACATCAGGATGGCTGACAGCCTACACATCTTCTGCCGAAGGCTAAAAACACATCTCTTCCGACTACACCTCGGATAAAAAAAAAAAAAAAAAACTCTTAAACCTGCACTTTCATATGTCTCTTTGTAGCTTTGCTTATTTAAAGCTAATGTACTTGCACTTACTACTTGTTGTCTCGAGTTTGTACCTTCAAAGTTGAAAGCACTTAATTGTAAGTCGCTTTGGATAAAAGCGTCAGCTAAATGACATGTAATGTAATGTAATGTAATGTCAGGATGTGTGTTTGCTGTGTTACAGAAACAAAAGAAGCAAAGATTAGGAAAGATAATGATAGGATTAGAGAGATTATTTTACAAAAGAAAACCCTGATAAAAATGTTTTTTTCCCACAGCTAAAAGCAGAGCAACCTGTCGCAACTGTAATGGTAATGACTGCAGTAACAACATTTTGGAGGATATCCTACAGGAAAAGATACTTACCTCGGGATATTTTCATTTCGGGCTTTTTCCCACCAAACCAAAAGGTGAATTACCTTGATCTTCCTGCTTACCTAAATAATTGTATTTCATTTATAGTACAGAAATTCCCCACAATGTCCCATCTATTTTTGCACATTATGGGCCCTGTTTTAACGATCTGAAATGCAAGTATGAAACGCAAAACGCAAGTAGCTAGGTGTGGTTTCTATCGTAACAGCTGTGAGCACCTCCTTTATTTTATTTGTGCATTGCAAAATCAGGTGATTTTTATCATCATTTATCATATTCCAGCGTGAAAACACTGCAAAGAGCTAGAGTTAATATGTTGTATAAATTTGGGACATATCTGAAAATGTTTTCCAGTTAATAAAGTTATCCTCTGGGCACTATGTCCATCTAGATATTTTAGTATGGACCAAAGTGGTGGACCAACCGACTGACGGACCATTGTCGCTAGACCGCTATGGCCACGCTGCTAGCGTGGCTAAAAACATACATTGACGCAGTAGATGGTCTCTTACCTGGCTTTTCTCTAAAGAAAATGTATGTTTAAAGCTCTTTAAAACATTTTGTTCATGTTCTGTTTCTAATGCTAAACAGGAAAATGCAGCCATGGAGGTATATTTGATGGAACAAGTTACATCGAACCTAAAGGTGGGATCAACAAAGACAATTTCGGAGCCAGCCACGGACACCTTCACATGACAGCAGCAAACATGGCGATAGCTGCAACCAGTGAGATACTAGAGGACATTCGAGGAGCTGCTGGTGACAAAACATTCCTCCAGTATGAAACCCAGTCTCCATGTTTCAGTTCTGTATACAGAAGGTTTTGAGTTTTTCCATCTTTTTTTAATGTATATCTCTCTCCGTACCGTCAGGATGATGGGAATCTCCAAAGGTAAAGCTCTTTGTTTTGTGATCGACACGACAGGAAGCATGCGTGATGACATTGATGCAGTGAAGACCGTCACTTCCTCTATTATCAACACTAAAGTGGGAACAGAAGATGAGCCCCCAGTTTACATTCTTGTACCTTTCAATGATCCAGGTAGAACCTATGCCCCAAACTCAACTTTACAATCCTGCCTAGTTTTAGTTTTTTTCACTGAAGTAAAGTGATGTTTTCTCTATCAAGTTTATGAATTTACTCTTTATCTGCCTGAATAACTCCAGCAGATTTGTATGTGCTGTCAAGTGCTGTATATTTGTTGGAATATTATAATTGTTCAAATATGTCAGCAATACAATAAGAACAACAACAGTATCTGTGAACCATAAAGTACTCAACAAACGTAAGCACAAGATGAAGAATCAAATCGTTTATTTCTCCTATCCACCTGAACCCCAGATTTTGGGCCACTGATAAGGACTACGGACCCAAATGTCTTTAAGAGGGCTATTAATGCACTTTCTGCAGCCGGTGGAGGAGATTTTCCGGAATTGAGTCTTTCAGGGCTTCAGGTGCTGTGGTGTCTTTGAGACTACTTCAAAATCTGTCTCTGCAAAACTTGATTATAAGAAAAAGTTGAAAGTAAAACTATTGTATCATTGCTTTCCTCTTTTCCTCATCTAGCTGGCTTTAACTGGTGTTCCTCCTAATTCTGAGATCTTCCTCTTCACTGATGCACCTGCTAAAGACCAATACCTAAAAAGCACAGTGATTGCACTCATAGAGCGAACCAAATCAGTGGTAAGTAGCTATTCTTAAGGCTCAATTATACTCCGGAATGGACACGTGAATGGACAGCTGAAAAAAAACAGACGCATAGCTCTATACTCTCCGCTTGGGGGGACCACCTAGCAAAGTGGCGACGCGGACATGTTCGGACAAGTCCACCCTAGTGATGGCGAAAATGAACAAACAAATCTTTTTGAACGTTGACCTTTTAAGGCGCATCCAAAGCCAGAAGCAATTATGACATACACATGCGCTTTGTAATAAATAGAATGTCAGAACTCTCGGAAATCACACCTCCCGTCTCTGTTGTCCAATCTAAAGTTCTGCAGCGTTTGTGGTAACTGGTGCATAGTTACATATTTTAGGTGGTGCAGCACGGTTCTCTCTGCGAGCCTTGCAAGCCATCTCTGCAGCTCTATGCAAACCTTTCTGCAGAAGTCTATATTTCACATGAGAGTTTATAGGCACTTTGAGTGCTGTACTTAGGCACAGCAGTGCATTGGGATGAAAAGTTTTTTTTACAATTCAACCTGAAGAGTTCATGGATCTATATTAAAATTGCATGGCAATCCATCACTGTCACGTCACTGACCATCCCTAGAGCACAAGGTACAAGCATAGTTAAAAATATTAAGTGCATAGCATAACATAAGAACTTTGTTATAACATTATTATAATGACATTATGATAAAATACTAGTCACTTTTGTTATCATTTTATATCATATCACAACTTCCCAATATCTTTTACGGTATATTAATTATGTTACATTTGACACAGTATGTCAAAATTATGACTTTGAGGGCAAAATTAGGAAATAATAAAGTCATAATTAAAAATCTATATTATATTCACTGTTACATTGGCCTTTACCTTGATCACATTGCAGCCAAGGGCAGTGAGCTGAACATGAACTCAGCATTTTTGGCACAATATACTGTATTACATCAGGATTTTTGAATGACATTATATGCAGTCATTACAATATCCAGAGTTTACACTATGGAAATAAAGATATACAAATTTTGGTTTTGTTTTGTGAATTAAATTGTTTTGTTTTTTTCAATAATAAACCACTGTTAAAGACCTTTAATATTATTAAAGCCTCAAATTCTCATCCATCTTTTCTGCTTCTATTCAGGTGAACTTCATGATTACTAATGTACTGGGATTTCGTCGTCGGAAACGGAGTGATGACAGCCAAGAACAAGAACAACAAAACAGTCGGGCGGGGACCTCAGATGACCAGGTGTACAAAGACCTGGCTCAGGTTTCTGGAGGTCTGGCTATTCAAGTCACAAAGAGTGAGCTTCTTATGGCCACTAGCATAATAACAGAGTCCTCCAGCTCCTCTCTGGTATTAACTCTCTCACTGGCCATTACCAATGACTTTTTAGTTCCAAAACAATTCAGTTGTGTCACCAGTTTCATTCAACCCCCTAGGTGACCCTTGTGCAAGCATCCAGGAGTCCAGGAAAGGCTGAAAATTTCACCTTTTCAGTTGATGAGTCAGTAAGAAACCTCACAGTTTACATCACAGGGAGGTCTGTCACCTTTATTCTCATCAGTCCCTCAGGTGATACTTTTTTGCAGATTAAATGAAAATAAAGAAGTTATGTTTATGTTAATAAGCAATAGTTTACAAAAATACATAAAGACAGTAATTTTAAGGGAAAATAGTATGCCATTGTGGTGTATTGGCATAGAAAAGGTATTGTAAAGCCACGTATTAGAAAAATTCCTGATCCTGAACAACTGATCGTAGAAAGTGAAATGTTTCACTGTTGAAATGAATGACCTTTGAACCAGTGTGCTCTCTTTCTTGCCATGGCTTTGCTTTTAGGTAAGATAAGCACTAACACTACAGGATCATTGATTACTGCATCCCAGGCAGTGGGAAACTTCATGACTCTGCAGCTAAAAACACAAGCTGGACTGTGGGAAATTAAAATGGTGTCAACAACATACAGTCCCTACATTCTGAAGGTCGTAGGTAAGAACTCAAAATGATTGTGTGGTTGAATCACATAACTGTAATTTATTAATATTTTAGTTAAAGTCTCGTTTTGCCAGACCTTCCTCCACAGCGCTGCAGAGGAGGGTCTGGCTTGTCACCATAGCATTCCAGGATGGGAGAAAAACGTGCTGTGGTTTATTGGCATTTCTTTAAACCAATCACAATCGCCTTGGGCGGGGCTAAGCGCTGGACGGAGCCCAGTGCCGCTGCAAGATAGATAGTAACCCTTACCTTAAAGGGCTAGTTCATCCAAATGACAAAATGTGAATGCTTTGTTCTGCATGTGGCCTCTTTGGTAGATTTTCCTTCCTTCAACTCAGTGCTTAATTTGTAAAGTGGGAGGTCCCAGAGCGCAGAGGGGGGGTGGATCCGGCGACTCAAAACCGGGGTTGGAGGTAACAGAACAAAAAAATTAAAATGACACTGCCTACGTAGCTTCTCTGACTAAAAATACCTAAACAACGCTGTGTGTACATCAGGGCAATGTTTATTTATATTTCAGAACATGCACTGCATCGGTGCAAAATGTAAAAAAATAAAATAAAATACACTGCAACAATCAATTTCACAAGCATTATCCATTGGACTATTAAATTATCCAAAAAACTTACCGTGGTCTCCACATTCTTGATTGGCAGAAACGTTTTTTGCTTGTTTGGGCTCTGTACTGGCCAGCGTATTTGAACAAGTTAAGCAAACTTTGTTGTCTTTTTGACATTTTTCCCCTGAGTTAAATGAGGCCATAACAGCAATCTCAACCAGCACAAGCGCTTGTGTCACCAGAAGTGCAGCGCCGCGCTGTTGAAGTGTCTCCCCTCCCTCCGTCCTCTCCCCCCTGTCATACCCTGAAAATTCACCTCAAAACGTATCGAAAATGCAAACACAAGATTTTTGTGGAACTTTAATGGGGAATAAAGACTAACAAAACAGATAACAAAATTGAACACTACACAAACAGTAGTTTATTTTTTTCATTTAGGTTATTCATTTTTCCTGGTGACACAGGAGGTGCCGGATTCAATAAAAAAGGTTCTGGATCCAACGTCGGAGGTGCCGGAACATGTTCCGGCGTGTTCCGGCTCAAATTAAGCCCTGCTTCAACTTCTTTTATTTGCAGGTGAAAGTCCCATTGACTTCCTGTTTGACTTTCTGGAGGTATCGCAGGGCCCACTTGGAGGTTTTGATGTTGTAAACAATCGTCCCAGATCTGGTAAAAGAAACAGAATTTTGTGATATTCCAAGTAACGTGATTTACTTCAGCTTATTTTAGTGGTTGTTTTTTTCTGTAGGTGTTAATGGTAGCCTGATTGTGACCGTAATTGGGAGTGACTCCGCCACAGTGACAGAAGTCATTCTGGTTGCCTCATCCGGGTCAGGAGAGGTTAATGGCAGCGTGGAGGCTCAGGGTGGAGGAGACTTCTTAGCTCAGTTTGACAGGATACCAGCAGAGGAGTTTGTGGTGCTTGTGAAGGGGCAGAACAGCAATAGTTCCTCCAGAGCATCCTCAATAATTTTCCAAAGGCAGTCATCCACCAACATCCGAGCATCTACTGTTACTGTTAGTTCTGTAAGTAAAATGCATCAATCTAAAACCAATGAACTATTACTATTAAGATGCCACAGTCTTTTAAATATGACTATAAAGACTGTACCCTTCTTTTTTAGCCTGATTCAAACAGCGTCTTAGTACCAGGAACACCTCTTTCAGTTCCCTTCTCTGTGATGACGAGCAGCGCAGGAGGAAACTTCACCATCCAAGCTACCAATGACCAAGGTTTTAATTCAACTTTCCCATCCAATTTAATCCTGGAAACTGGAGGGAGTGCTAATGGTACAGTGAACCTCACGGCACCTTCTAACACCCCGTCTGGTACAGTCGTCACCCTGACTGTTGAGGCCGTAGCTCCTGGAAGCACAGACACCAACTATGTTGTGCTGCGTTTCACTGTCCTTAAAACGGTAACTCATCACAAATCACATTTCAATAAATATCATATCATTGTGTTTATTGGTTGAATCAACTAATGTAAAACTGACTTTTACCTTTTCTCCTCATAGGTGACTGATTTCACTTCGCCAGTTTGTCAGCTGCTTAGCCTGCAGTCTAACTGCTCTGATAACTGTATTTTATCAACGTGGGAGCTCTCTGTTCAGGTGACTGATGGGGCTGAAGGGACGGGTGTCAACCGCATTAGCCTCAGACAGGGCAACGGGACCTTGAACACCAGCCTGGCTGCTGGTAATGAGAACATAACGCTGGTTTCCTACAATGCATCTTGCTGTTCGCCTGATGTGGAGCTGCTGGTTGTGGATGGAGTGGGTAATGTAGCCTCCTGTTTCTACAGCGTCCTGAAAACAACACCAACAGCCACCAGCAGCCCACAAGCAACCACCAATAGCCCCAGGCCAACTGCGGTAGCTGTTGTGTCTTTGTCTAACAGAGCTGCCCAGTCTCTTTTTCTTTGCTTAGGCATCACAATCCTTGGAATCAACTTACCAATGGGGAACAACTGAGAATTTACACAGTGTGAGGAAGAGTTACAAATTATACTCAGTTACCAGCTATTAGGTCTACATAGCTAAAACTAATGCAATATGATGCAAGTAAGTGCTTGTTTTGTATGAACAACACTAAAAAAACATAAGGATATGTAATTAAGAAGCTAGAAATGCAATATTACATTATTATTATTTAGTGTCAAAGCCCAGAACCATGACACATTACTTGTACCACAATACCATGGTAAAACAGAATATACCATCCATTACAATTAATAAATCACAATATTCTTTGTTATAACTTTGATGATATAAATAGAATTAGCTAGGTAAACCTAATAACCTGGCAAATACACAACTGGGTGATTTACTGTTGAACCGAAATATTAATCTATGTAATATTAACTACATGTGCTGTATGTATTACATGGTGGTGTCACCACAAAATGATCTTTAAAAGTTGAATGGTGTTTTGAACATTTGATGGTCATGTGAACAAGTCAATTTAATTAAGATATTTCAATCAAGAATCATTTATTCATATTTTGAGTACTACTGCTGATTAAGTTATTACTGTTGTTGATTTGATTATAAAATGTATTTTAACATTTACAATTATATGAACATTTGATGATTAGAAAACATTAATAATGACCCAATAAAGCTAAGAAATGTTATGTCAATCACTGTGGTCCTTTTGGAGAAAGGTGTATGGCAAAAGTATAAAGAAAGAAATGTGCCCTAGCAATGTCAGATTACATTACTTAATAAGAGGGTAACTGTAATTGAGATACCTGCATAATTGATAACAATATCAATACCATTTAATAAACTGGTTTGTGTAGTATTGCTTACAATGAATATAGGTTTAACTTCATCCTAGGAATGCAGCAATAGGTGATTATTAAGCTAGAAACCATCTTCTGCTGGTGTGATGGGATCACACCAGCAACAATGCCAAATCAGACCAAGGGCTTAAAGAGTGTGGGGGGGAAGAATAGTCCAGCCCCTCTCCAGGATTTTGGTTCCAGACCCACTGCGATATATAGAGGTGGTGCCAACTATTTCTAGTTGGTACTCCACCTCCACCTCCTGCACTAGCTCTAGTTCCTCACCCACCAGAGAGGTGATTTTCCATGTCCCTAGAGACTGCAATGCTGAAGTGTACAGATGGAGCAATGTTTGTTAGTAGCAGAGAGACAGTTTAAAGCATAGCTCAGTTAGTCTTTTACATTATGGAGATGACGATTAATGCAGTCACTGTCAAGAGTTTGTTGGAGACATCCCTGTAGCGTAAGGCCCTGTTTAGATGATGACGCTCGCGGGTGAAAACGACAAAATATTTTATCGGATGTGCGTTTTTGGGGCTTAAAAACGCAAAAAAGTGAAACTACCCTTCAGAGTGGAAATCTTAAAAATGCTCCACCGTCGCGTTACCGTCTAAAGAGTAAAAACACACAAGTCTGAAGACAGTGGGGTGGAGAGAGATGAGAAAAATGCATCCAGGTAGTCTGTTGTTACGGATTAGGCTATATAAATTATAGGCTCCTGTTATCTAAAAGATTGAATCACTCAATATTTAAATTATTTCAACAATGTGGATAAGGCTCTTATAGGTTGATGACCATATGTAGGCTATTCATTTAAGCCAGTGTAGGCTACAACGTTGCGGATGAAGAGAAAGAGAGAGAGCGAGTGGCAGCTGCCAGCGGGCAGAGGAGGGTCTGCTTCAGCCTCCGCTGCCCGCTGCCTTTCGCTCTCAAGCAGCGGCTGAAGGGCTGCAAGGGCTCAGGATATTGGTAGTGCTCCCGTGGGTGCTGTGCTGTGACTTATCATGGTCGACTTTGCCGGTCATCATCAGACAAACATGCAATCCACCTCCTTATCTTTCCAGACAAAATTGTCAGCTTTTGTTGTTCGCTTCGACATGTTTTGGTTTCGCGCTACTAGGGAGAAGTAGAAGGAAGGTTCTACATAGGCGCGCAGCCTTGGTGTTGTTGTGTGGCAGTGCCATAGCCGCCTGGCGTGCATACTACATCTAATTTCACACACTTTTGTGTTAACATATGCACACAGATTTCCCCCCCAAAACTCTTTAGATGTAGCCTGACAAGCCAGACCCACATCAAGATGTTGGGTCTGGGAACTCACCACTGACGGAGCTCAATCCTAGGAGTGGGATAAACGGTTGTCTTTCTAATTCCCTCTGCACGCAATAGGATAGCGCTACAACCAGGCAGAGCAACGAAGAAGGTAGCGAAGCTAGTTGATAGGTTAAACTTTAAACTTTTGCCATATCCGGTCGGCAAAACTCCGAACACATCTTCCTTTTTTAAGAATGATTTCTGTGCCGTTCTTTGTTCTTTTCTCAAAGAAAAGCTTAACTTCAAGTCTTCCAGAAGACTGCTGTTCCCAGCAGCAGCAGCCATAAGCCCGCCCACCGACTCTATACACGATGTGATTGGCCTGACCAGATTTAGTTTTTTCCAAGTCAGTGCCTAGACCCCCATGGCTGCAAATTAAATTTGCTGCCGCTAGGGTGCGTCTAGATTTCTAGGCTACTTTAGATCGTTTCCGTCTAAACTTAGCCTAAGTCAGTGGTCCCCAACCTTTTTTCCTTGGTGCCCCCCCCCCCCCTACTCATGTCTAAGAACCCCCCCGAAGTTGAGGTATCTCTCAAGATAGAGCCTTACTTTTCTGTTTTTATAAAGAGGAGTTATCAGCACTTTTACTTTTCTCCACCATGTTTCATTCATAAAATAGTGATGCCGTGGTGGCAGGAAAAACGAGGATGATAGCAGGTACCAGCTGACCTGGTGATGACAGCAAGGGTCCCAGGTTAAGAGGTCCCAGAGGTTTGGCCTACTAAGTAGCCTGCCTACAATTTTAAGCGAGAACAAAATTATATAGTTTTTATACAGACTTTTGTATACATTATATATTCTAGTGTATTATCATAATTTGTTTAACATGTGCAAATATTTGTTTTTACCTCAACCTCAAACCAGATAAAGACTTACGCACCCCCTGTGATCTTTGCCGCCCCCCTGAGGGGTATTACTAGTATTAGTATTACTACGCTAAATCGTGCTGGTGGAGTGCAGCGAATCACTCAACACGCCAAATCAGAGCCAGGGAGTTGGTGTAGAAATACATGGCCCAAACTAGACTTAAAAAAAAGTGCAAAAATAGACATCTGTCTGGCGGGAAACTAAAGCAGTGACAAAATCCTAAATTTCGTGTACACTTGAACAGTTTTTTATTTTTTAGGTAAGCATTTTCTATGTGGTAAAAAGGCATTTTTTCTACTCGCTCCCACAGTACGACATCTCCCCCATCTCCTTATAGTGACTGCACTCATCGCCATCTCCATAAGGGAACAGACTAACTATGCATAGGTAACTCATAGAACCCCACTTCAAAAATGATAAACTATTCCTTTAAATAAACAGTGTTTCCTAGACAGTAGTAGTTGTGGATGTCAGTTCACTTATTCTTGAAACTTTGGCAAAAACAGGTTTTAATTTGGAAAATAAAAAGTTAGTTAAATTACAAAATCTGAAGGTAAATAATTATAGAACAAAGTGTGGGCTGTTCTGCAATGTACTGTTGCGACCTCCTCATTTTTTATTTTTTTCATAAAATAGACATTTTTCCAGTTATTACTTTGTTTTTGTCAACACCGTCAGACACAATAAAAAGCATATTATGTTTTATTTATTTGGTTTAATATGTATTTAGAGTTTTAAATCATTATCTGACATCTGTAGTACACAGATATGCTGTTAAATGTTGAATATTCACTTTTGTTCATTTTTTATACTTTTTCACATATACTCCTTTAAAAGATCTAACATCATACAACGTTTACTTTAAGCCTAAATATAAAAAAAAAGTTATGTTTTTTTATTTAACAAACATATATTTGTATTAAAAGAGACTTTTACTTTAATAACTCAACAGCACTGAAGAAACACATTGTAAGCATATTCATTTAAAACAAATAAAACTCCCTCTGACGTTGGTGACTTTAGAACTGACGGTGGTGACACTAATCTGGTGACAGTGGCCTCATAACAACATACAATTCCAAAATGTATACCACACAAGATGGCTTCTTGCTTAACAACTTAATTTAACTATTGGGTCCAAAAAAATAACAATCCTGAGCATGCATATCATGTGAAAGAGTAAGGCAAGGCAAGGCAAGGCAGCTTTATTTATATAGCACATTTCAGCAACAGGGCAATTCAAAGTGCTTTACATAAAACATTAAAGAGCAGTTAGAAAACAATTAAAAAACAATAATAAACAAATTAAAAGCATTAAAAGACAATAATAAAATTGATAGTGCAGTATAAGAATAAAAGTTACAGTGCAGTATAAGAAATTAAAGTTAATAAAATAGATTATTTAAAGAAAAGCAACATCAAAAATAGGTCTTTAGCTTAGATTTAAAAGAACTGAGAGTTGCAGCGGACCTACAGGTTTCTGGGAGTTTGTTCCAGATATGTGGAGCATAAAAACTGAACGCTGCTTCCCCCTGTTTAGTTCTGACTCTGGGGACAACAAGTAGACCTGTCCCAGACGACCTGAGATGTCTGGGTGGGTCATAATGTAGTAACAGATCAGAAATGTATTTTGGCCCTAAACCGTTTAGTGATTTATAAACCAGTAAAAGTATTTTGAAATCAATTCTTTGAGGCACTGGAAGCCAGTGTAGAGACTTCAGTACTGGAGTGATGTGATCTACTTTCTTGGTTTTAGTGAGGAGTCGAGCAGCAGCGTTTTGAATCAGCTGCAGCTGTCTGATTGATTTTTTAGGGAGACCTGTAAAGACACCGTTACAGTAGTCAAGTCTACTGAAGATAAAAGCATGGACAATTTTTTCCAGATCCTGCTGAGACATAAGCCCTTTAACCCTTGATATATTTTTAAGGTGATAATAGGCTGATTTTTTAATTATGTTAATGTGGCTTTTAAAATTTAGGTCTGAGTCCATGACTACACCAAGATTTCTTGCTTTGTCTGTTGTTTTTAACATTGTCGTTTGAAGCTGAGCGCTGACTTTCAATCGTTCCTCTTTTGCTCCAAAACCAACCACCTCCGTTTTTTCTTCATTTAATTTAAGAAAGTTCTGGCACATCCAATCATTAATCTGTTCAATGCACATATTTAATTGTTGTATTGGGCTATAGTTCCCTGGCGATGAGGTTATGTAAATTTGTGTGTCATCCGCATAACTATGGTAACTTATTTTGTTGTTTTCCATAATCTGAGACAGTGGAAGCATGTAGATGTTGAACAGAAGAGGCCCCAGAACTGAGCCTTGGGGAACTCCGCACGTCATATTTGTATGCTCAGATGTATAATTACCTATAGACACAAAGTAGTCCCTATTCTTTAAATAGGATTCAAACCACTTTAGTACTGAGCCAGAAAGACCAACCCAGTTTTCCAATCGGTCAAGCAATATGTCATGGTCTACCGTATCAAACGCAGCACTGAGATCAAGTAATACTAAGACTGAAATTTTGCCACTATCTGTGTTTAACTGGATGTCATTAAAGACTTTAACAAGAGCTGTCTCAGTGCTGTGGTGTGGTCGAAAACCTGACTGGAAGGCATCAAAACTGTTGTTTAGCGATAAGAATAGGTTGAGTTGTTGAAAAACCACTTTTTCTATGATTTTACTTAAAAATGGAAGGTTTGATATTGGCCTATAGTTGCTCATTAGTAGGTTTTTGTTGTGACAGAAACCTCCAAATAGTCCTTAACGGAAGCTAGAACATAATTGATGATCACAATAAATACGGGCTCATGGCTGTGGTTCGGCCGCAGCCTCAAGGCCGAACCACAGCCGCGAGGATATCCACGAAAACCTGAAGGTGGTGACGTCGTCGATGGTGACAAAAACCTACTCTTTCACATGATATGCATGAGTTTTCCACATTAGCCATCTTGTTTCCCTTCTATTGCTAGCTACTTCAGACCTCTTCTTAAAAAGTATCGATTATGTCATAATCTAATCTAATATTTTTTATACAAAAGAGACGGTGTTGACATGTTATGGTTGCGACAGTAGCAGTGTCCAAAAATATGAACACGTTAAAGAGAAAATAGCAAACTGAGCTTGAGAGATCTTGAAGCATGCAGTAGAGCTGAAGGTTTGAAAATGGGGTCTTAAGGAATTCAGTTGACCTTGTAGTTGCCTGACTTTATTGCTTTTTATAAAAATCTGACGGTGGGGACAAATATGTGGGACACATTTTGAGCAACCACAAAATAATAGTAAATATGGTTAAAAATTCACTGTTTGTATTTTTTAAAACATATCACACTGTACTATTTAATGTGGTAAAGATATTATTCAATTCAATTATTACTTTGTTTTTTTAATCAAGTTGAAATGATTATCTCCTATCTGAGGACAATTGATTTTGTAGGCAATGGGCCAGCAAATAATTAAATTGATAAAAATAGGATTAAAATAAAGGATTAGTTAGGCTGACTGAGAAGAGAGTAAAGATGATGAGAAAATGAGATGAGAGAGGTAAAGAGAAATAAGGGAGGAGGATAAAGAGAAGCAGTGGAGAGATGAAAAAAAGCGATAACAGGGGGGCAGAATAAAACCAGTGAAGATAGGATACATCTCAAATATTGGATATTTATATCATTCCACAATTGGGCAGCATGAACGTTAACAATTAAAAGAAGAAGAAGTTTGTTCTCAAGGGATCGGCCTCTTGCAGCCCAACATTAGAAGCCGAAACAACGGGATTACTGAAGGAGTTTGTATTTGAGGGATCTGACTCTTACCGAGAGATCTGTTCCAAGCTCCAAGAACACCTTCTGGAATGTTTCGAAGGTGTACCACAGTTCCTTGGGAAATTGAATGTTTAAGGCATATATCAGCCCAAAGAGCAAAGCAAAGGCCGTTGGCAGGTCAGGGAGGTCTTGTAAGACGATGTCTTCTTCTAGAACACCAACTACATTTGCAACTCTTGCAGGAGCCGTACTTTGATCATCCTCCATTGTAGTAAATATCCCCACAATGAGGCCCTTTGTCTGCTCCTCTTCTGGGTCAGTATCCTTGTGATGTCAGACAGGAAAGACAAACATAGTAAATCAAACTGACAGACATTTTACAAGCTTTAGAGCATTTGTACATGTTGTATTAGTACTTTTACTTCTTCCCCTGATTATAAGCGTGTAACTAGTGGGGCTGTCAAAGAATATCCTAAATTTGATTATATAAATTCAAATTGTTAAAAAAAAAACAGATTTGAATATAAAAATGTACTGTATATTTGAATATTGTAAGAGAGTAAAAAATAGCACTACTGTGGCTATCTGCCTCGAGGGATTGTTATTGGGCCGTTCAGCTTTCTGACTGACACAATCTGGTTTCAGCAATTGGGCATGCTGATGACCTTATATCAGGCAGCTGCCAGTACCAGAAGTAAACAAACAAAGAGGGCAAAGAAATGAAGACGCTAAGTAAGATGCTAACGTATATATCTTAAATTGCAAAGTCAACGAGAAAAAATTGTTGTACAATTCATGGAACAGCAAGAGGAATGGCTGTTAATAACCAAATTACGAACGGCTCCGTGACGGCGCTATAATCCGCAGCCTGACCTTACTCCTGCACACTCCACACAGAGAAAGAAAAAGAGCGAGGACTAACTGTACACCAGTAGTTATGTGTCCTGTTGTACTGGTTTGCCCCCTTATGGACATATTGTGCAAAAATAGATATTCAAATGTATTCGAACCTCTGTGGTTTTCAGAGCAAATATTCAAACGTCATTTTTGGCCAATTTTGACAGCCCTAGACATTTATTACACATTGTGTCACATTTAATTTCAGTTTTGGTTCCGTAACAAAACGCTCCCTTTATAAATGACAGAAAAAAAGACCTCCTTGTGCTGTGTATCTGCTGGAGAGAGCTGTATTAATAACTTCCAAATAGCACGAGTTTAGTATGAATACGTTCTTTAAGAAGTTATTTTATATATCGGATATATAAAGAGTCCAATTAACAAAACATATTAATTTAAGTTTCCAAAATTAGGTCCATCCATCCATCCATCTTCGTCCGCTTATCCGGTGTCGGGTCGCGGGGGGAGCAGCTCCAGCAGGGGACCCCAAACTTCCCTTTCCCGAGCAACATTAACCAGCTCCGACTGGGGGATCCCGAGGCGTTCCCAGGCCAGGTTGGAGATATAATCCCTCCACCTAGTCCTGGGTCTTCCCCGAGGCCTCCTCCCAGCTGGACGTGCCTGGAACACCTCCCTAGGGAGGCGCCCAGGGGGCATCCTTACCAGATGCCCGAACCACCTCAACTGGCTCCTTTCGACGCAAAGGAGCAGCGGCTCTACTCCGAGCTCCTCACGGATGACTGAGCTTCTCACCCTATCTCTAAGGGAGACGCCAGCCACACTCCTGAGGAAACCCATTTCAGCCGCTTGTACCCTGGATCTCGTTCTTTTTCGGTCATGACCCAGCCTTCATGACCATAGGTGAGGGTAGGAACGAAAACTGACCGGTAGATCGAGAGCTTTGCCTTCTGGCTAAGCTCTCTTTTCGTCCTAACGGTGCGATAGATTGAATGCAATACCGCACCCGCTGCGCCCGATTCTCCGACCAATCTCCCGCTCCATTGTCCCCTCACTCGCGAACACAACCCCAAGATACTTGAACTCCTTCACTTGGGGTAAGGACTCATTCCCTACCTGGAGAAGGCATTCCATCGGTTTCCTGCTGAGAACCATGGCCTCAGATTTAGAGGTGCTGATCCTCATCCCAACCGCTTCACACTCGGTTGCGAACCGATCCAAAATTAGGTATCTGGATAAATTAGTGAGTAAACATTGATTTGATGAACTTCTGATGAGTTTCTTACACAATTCACAACTATGTGTTTCAGTGCAGTTGCATTTTTGGGGCCTTTAGACGGCACTAAATAGTACCAAACTAAATTCCTCAATATTGCAGCTTTAAATAAAGAATATTAACAGCAAAGTACATTAGATACACTTCATGTATTTAAATAAAAATGGGCAAGGATAAAGGTGGATAGATTAACTGGAATGGAAAAATGGGCAGTGGTAACTGTTTGGTAATAATTCTAGTCAAGTACAGCATAAACATGAGTTGCTAATAACCACTCACCAGACAACTCCTGAACAGCTTCTTGTGACTGTCGCGGAGATACAAAGGAAGGCCCTTCAAGGCTGCAGCCTGTCTGTGTGCTGTGATGTCATTGGTCTGAAAGACAAAAGATGAACGAAAAACATTAAAACATATCTAAGTAACATGCAGAAAAGCCAAAAGCTATACCCAAAGGGACTGGCCAGTTAACAATTAAACAATTTCTTTTACAGCTGCATGTTTTTATTTACTTAGGCAGAGGACTAAAACTGAATCACACAATTAACCGGAAAAGAAGAAGTGATGATGGTGATGGTGCAGGGCCTTCTTTGAAGAGACCAAGCGAGGCAAGATTAATCATGCCCCTGACCATCCAGATAACCATACTGATGACTCCACATCACAGGAGAAGGCTGGAAAAGGAAAGGTAGAAGGCCACTCTTTTACACTTCGCAGATAGTTCTTGATAAAAGTAGAGGGACTCTGGGTTGACTCTCTTGTGGATACGTTGGCTGTGTCCAGGGATCAGCTTGAATCAACCAAGGCTGAGTCCAGCAGAGTGAGAGCAAGTGGCTCATCCCAAAGAAGGTGCAAGATGACACGTTCAGGTGGCAACTCATTCATAGTGATCAAATTTCAGAGAGCATTTCTGAGACATAGTTGGGGAAATCTTCACCAGCAGTATGAGACCCTGTGTTAGGAAACAAAATAACCAGAACAGAGGGTTTAGTTTGCAGAAGCTGTAAACAACAATGGACAATTTTAACAGTTTTCGCCAACTTATTCATTCTAAATTCACTTCTGACAACGTTTTAGACAAGAATTGAACTGTTTAGATTTCAAATATAGGCAGTCTTGCAAAAATGTATGCCAAATTGCCTATTTGCTTCAAAGTTTTTGGAGTTGAGAAGCTCCATGAAGTGAGGCGACAGCCAGCAGGCGCCTGCCCCGGCCGCTATCTCGTCACTCGTCACTCGTCATGCTCAGAGACCCGGCTGTAAGTTGGATGTCTCTCAGACCAGTCTCGTAAATAAGAGGCTTTTATTTCGCCGTTGACAAAAGGACAAGGGGAAGACAAAGCCTAAATAAACCGGTTACGAGGTAACAAGAGGCAGGTCACTCAAGGGCTGGGAAACAGGTGAGAAACATCAGGTAATCACAAGGGTGGGAAAACACAGGAAGTAAAACTAGACAAGACAGCACAAAAAACCTGACTATCACAATAAAAAAAGGAAACAAAGCAAAATACAAAACAGACCACCACAATAAGACAACAAATGAACAAAATACCAAACCCATAACATTGAGATTGTATCAGATTAGGTTTACATGGTTTAATTTTCAAAAAACACCATATTTTTGTTGTACAGCATATTGCTGCAGCTTCTCTTTTCACCCTGTATCAGGTCTCTGTTTTAGCTACAGAGGGAGGCCTCTCAACTTCTGTAACATCTTTGTTGTCAGTCGCAGTAGCTAGGTAAGGATTACGTGAGCTAGCAGCTTTTTCTCCAACTTCGGCCTGTACAAGGCAGGATTAGCCGGGAGACTTCTTCTAAACGAGGGCGCACTTCCAACTTTGCATGGAATACCTGCAGAACAGGGACATGTAAGTAGTTCTATACAATTTATTTTGTAGATTAGGGTGAATTTCTGTGTGTTGTAGCAGTGTTTTTGCCATTTAGAACGAGCTAGCATGCTAACGGTTAGCCCCCTAGGCCCCTCGTTTCGGCTAATGACGTAGAAAGCCGTGCAGCTCACCGGGAGACTGAAGGCAGGATATAATTCAGAAGCCCGTATCTCACTCAAAACAGTATGGAAGTTTTTTTTCAAAGTTTGTATGCGTGTGGAAGCACCAGAGACACAAATCACAGAAAAAGTGATTTTTTTCATAATATGGGCACTTTAACGTTACATGACCTATAACCACCTTCACAGGTGCCTCTCTGAGTTTGCTGTCCACATCGTATGTGTATGGGTGTAGGGAGTAGTTGAGCGCCGTGTCAGTCAAGCGCAATAATGTTAACTAACGTTAACGTTGCTATCTGTCTTATAAAATATCCTTGCTTCTCACCTGAATCAGAAGATGGGGAGATGCAGGTGGAAGTCTGTCCATGTCTTGGAGCAGCATGATATAGCGGGAGCAATCTATTCTTCTTACATGTTATTTAGACATTATATTGTAATGTAAACTCACGTTAGTACTAACGTTACTTAAAAACACTATTACACAACACTGACTTGAATTGAACCGAATTAATAGCTTAGCTAACTGTTGGTACTACTAAGGTGTTTAGCCAGCTAGGTTTTAGCAACCGAAAGCCGACCCTGTTAGAAATGTATAACGTTACTAGCTAGCTAACGTTCCCGCCAACGGTAGTGTGTACTCCAGGTTCCATGCAGCTCCACTGCAAACAGCCAGTGCGGGGATCTGATGACTTCAAATGACTTCAACTCGGAAAGTTGACTTTCCCGCATTTCACAACAAAGACATATGAGTTATCAGAACTTTTGCACTTGTTGTGCATCCCAAATGAAAGATGAATTTTGTGATCCATCCATCCATCCATCTTCATCTTCACTCATCTTCATCCGCTTATCCGGTCGCGGGGGGAGCAGCTCCAGCAGGGGACCCCAAACTTCCCTTTCCCGAGCCACATTAACCAGCTCTGACTGGGGGATTCCCAGGCCAGGTTGGAGATATAAATCATGTATTTTGTGATGACTTACTAAATGCCGTTGAATCATAAAAATTTTAACTTTTGCTGGAGCAACTTACATTTTTTAATCAAATATTAAGAATTTATATTTTAAATTCTTAAACACTTAAAATACTTTTTCATGTCAACAAAATTAAGTTGGAGTTTTTACAGTGTAAATGGTTGCCCTGGTTTCCCTATTTTGGGCAAGGTGCTGCATCATCTTTCTGGCTGATTAATGGGATCTGTCCCCCTGGGACCAATTTACCTTTGGGAACACTACACAGCTCCTGCGGTCATAGGAGAGGCCAAGTGAATTAACAGTCAGCAAATCACACTTCTGAGCGGAGGGTGGCTTTAATTATCCTGAAGTCTACTTTTTTACTAACAACTATTATACCTCTTTGCTAATGCAGAATGTGCAAGTTTGGCATAAAGTGTTGGGCTTGTGTTGTGAGTGTTGTGCTACGTCCTACTATGCCCAGCAGTTCCCTGCTGCGCCCTGAACTACTAAAACTACTATTTATAGTCCTAGTTCCATTATCTTTATTGTTACTATAATCGCCACTGTTCTTCACACCCCCAACCGGGACCAGCAGACGTCCGCCCACCAAGAGCCTGGGTCTTT
Organism: Perca flavescens; assembly: GCF_004354835.1. NCBI lineage: Eukaryota > Metazoa > Chordata > Actinopteri > Perciformes > Percidae > Perca > Perca flavescens. Next base: position 18,906,506 of record NC_041343.1, read on the forward strand.
CCGAGGTTTCTGCCAAAAAAAAAGTTTTTCCTCACCACTGTTGCACGAAATGCTTGCTCTTGGGGGAATTACTGAATTGTTGGGTCTTTGTAAATTATAGTGTGGTGTAGACCTACTCTATCTGTAAAGTGTGAGATAACTCTTGTTATGATTTGATACTATAAATAAAATAAAATTGAATTGAATTTACAAAAGTTTATTTACCTTGAGGAGTTTTGAGGACCGATGCCCTTGTGATTGATATACTGACGAGTTTTTCTTGTTCATCAGATTGCTTTGAAAACTTGCATTTAAAATGATGATGTTAATAAACTTACTCTGCAGTGCTGTAGAGATAGGTCTGGAAATGCCAAACTAGAGCAATCTATACATGAACAGAACACGGGAATAGAAGCTACAAACTACTCTTCTTTGCAGTTGAATGAGAGGATTTAAAATTCAAAATTTCTAAAAGTTTTCAGTTGTAGAGATATGTGAGTAGCCACGAATGTGAGTATTGTTCTTTGTCAGTCCTTTAATTCTACTGTAGTATATACCATTAAATTAACTGCAAAAACAGGTTTCTCAGTCTGTCATCATCAGAAGTGAAAATGAAAGCATTCAAACAGGCACAGCAGAATGCTATGTAACCCTAGGAGCAGTACATTTTTTAAGCATCCAGTTCCGCATGTTTCTGCCTGCAATGATTGACAGATTAGTGCTTTATCCTCAGCCCCTATTATGGCCAGTATCTCATGTTGTTATAATGCAAAGGCAACCACCCTGAACATTGAGCATTATAAATGAATACCATACCATGTAATGCCAGTGTTTGCAGGTTGATTTCAAAATTGTATGCATTGCGTTTTTTTTTATTATTTAACAGCCTATTAAAGAGAACAGCTTTGTTCAGATAAGTGCTCTTGGTTAGCCTGACGTGGTCATACCCCGACCTCGAATGTTGTGGGTGGGGCTAAGTTCGGCTGGCATCCAGGCTAGCTCTTGGTAGTCGGAGATGTAAGAACGATGCTGCTTTTATGTTGTAAATGTAAATATTTAACCTGTCTTCCTTTTTAAATAATAGGATTTCTACAGTCATAGTAACTAGGTGGAAATGGGAAACAAACTCTCAAACTTCAATCTGATCAGATCATTAACCAGCATTGGTAACATATCAGGTAAAGAGATTTGCTGTGGTATAGAAACAAAAGAAGCAAAGGTGAGGAAAGATAATGATACGATTGGAGAGATCATTTTACAAAAGAAAACACTGATAAAAAATGTTTTTTTTCCCACAGCTAAAAGCATTTCAACTTGTCGCAACTGTAATGGTGACGACTGCAGTAACAACATTTCGGAGGCTATCCTACGGTAAAGATACTTACCTCAGGATATTTTAATTTTGTGCCTTTTTTTCCACCAAACCAAAAGGTAAATGACCTTAATCTTTCTGCCTACCTTAATAATTGTATTTCATTCATAGTATAGAAATTCATGTTTGTCATTGGGGTTGTAAATGGAAATAGACAGTTCATATGTCTATAGGCCCTGACACAGCAGAGCGACTGTCGCCCTAGTTTTTGCGGTGTGTCCCATCTAATTTTTGCACATTATGTTCATAAGATGGCAAACCTATGTAAAACGAGATACATAACTACTTAGGTGTACTGTAGGAGTATTTATTTCAACATAAACATGCCTTCTAAAAAATCGACATATACTGACACATTACAAAATAAACTAACGTTAATAAACTAATGTTCTACCGTGACATTTAATATAAAGACCGTAACGTTAGACCTCTCTCTCAACCATGGTGCTAGATGAACCAGTTAACTAGCCAGCTGGCCGGCCGGCCTCTAACTTAGTAAAATGTAACAACCAAATGTTTCATTCACTCCCTATTGTTACATTGTAGGAAAGCATATTGCTATCACCATAGTTACAACTTAATTTTCTAGGATGAAGGCATGTTAGGTGGGTGGAAGTAGCAAGCTAATGTTAGCTAGCAGCTGCACGGTCAGCTAAGGATGACAGCCCGGGAGATGGACAGTCTGGTTAGCCATTTCCTAGTGTCCGCTGTCTTCTTGGCGGTGAGTGTGACCGTAGGCTCGGTTCCGGTTCTGCCGCTGTTGATTCAGGCTGTTTGTTGTGGGTATCATAACAATGTTTCTATTCAGTTTTCCTTTTCCTTTCAGTCCTTGCCACAGCATGCACGGGTTCAATTCCAGTGGTTCCATGTCCTTCTTTCAGGCTGTGATCAACAGGCTCCCATGGGTCAAGACCCGGCCACCAGACGCTTGCTGGCAAGCTTTCCTCCCAGGTCTGGCTTTACATGGTTGCCCTGGTTTTCCTATTGCGAAGTGCTGCAGCACCTTTTTGGCTGATTAATGGGATCTGTGAATAACTTTTAATCTGGTCTCTCCCCCTGGGACCAAATTACCTTGGGAAACACTACACAGCTCCTGGGGTCATAGCAATCACATTTATGAGCGGAGGGGGCTTTAATTATCCTGAAGTCTACTGTGATTTTTTACTAACAGCTATTATACCTCTTTGCTAATGCAGCATGTGCATGTTTGGCATGAAGTGTTGGGATTGTGTTGTGAGGGTTGTGCTTTGCCCAGCAGTTCCCTGCTGCGCCCTAAACTAGTACAACCACTTTTTATAGTCCTAGTTCCATTATCTTTATTGTTACTATAATTGCCCCTGTTCATCACACCCCCAACCGGGACCTACAGACGCCCGTCCACCAAGAGCCTGGGTCTGTCCAAGGTTTCTGCCAAAAAGGGAGTTTTTCGCCATTGTTGCACGAAATGCTTGCTCTTGGGGAAATTATTGGAATTGTTGGGTCTTTGTAAATTATAGTGTGGTCTGGACCTATTCTATCTGTAAAGTGTGTTGAGATAACTCTTGTTATGATTTGATACTATAAATAAAATTGAATTGAATTGAATTTACAAAAGTTCCTGAAGTAGTTTTGAGGACTGATGCACTTTTTGATATTTGATTGATATACTGACGAGTTTTTCTTTATTGAACCGTTTGTTGTTTTGAAAACTTTAAAATGATGAATGTCAATAAACTTACACTGCAGCGCTGTAGAGATAGGTCTGGCAATGCGAAACTAGTGTGATCTATACATGAACAGAACACAGGGATAGAAGCTACAAAGCTACTTTTCTTTGCAGTTGAATAAGAGGATTTAAAATTCTAAATTTCTAAAAGTGTTTTCAATTGTAGATATGTGAGTAGCCATGAATGTGAGTATTGCTCTTTGTCAGTCCTTTCATTGTACTGTAGCACATACCATTACATTAACTGCAAAAACAGGTTTCTCATACAAACTGTCATCATCAGAAGTGAAAATGAAAGCATTCCAACAGGCACAGCAGAATGCTATGTAACCATAGGAGCAGTACATTTTTAAGCATCCAGTTCTGCATGTTTCTGCCTGCAATGATTGACAGATCAGTGCTTTATACTCAGCCCCTATTATGGCCAGTATCTCATGTTGTTATCATGCAAAGGCAACCAGTTAAACCCATCCAACACACTAATGACTCCACCCTGAACATTGAGCATTATGAATTAAGTTGTCACAATAGTCTACCAGACAACATTAAGACCTAACAGTATAGTCTTATCTGATCATAATGTTAAGACATTTACGTTAACCTAAAAGCTATATTTTCATATTGGTAAAAAATCCTTTACCCTTTAGTAGTCTTAAAGGAACACGCCGACTTATTGGGAATTTAGCTTATTCACCGTAACCCCCAGAGTTAGACAAGTCCATACATATCCTTCTCATCTCTGTGCATGCTATAAGGCTGCCTGACGGCTCCAGCGGCATCAGGCCAGCACAGAACATGCAGGTGAATGGTTCCAGCAATCCTACTTCTCCGAATAAGTGACAAAATAACGCCAACATGTTCCTATTTACATGTTGTGATTTATAGAGTCACAGCCTGTACAAAAAACAACGTAACATGAGACACAGCCGTCTTCTAACTGTAAACAAACCGGGAACTATGCGGAACTAGGCGGAAGAATATAGTACTTGGGAGGAGTGATATGCTCGCAGCAAGCCTGCCTGAGAATATAGTTCCCGGTTTGTTTACTGTTAGAAGACGGCTGTGTCTCATGTTACGTTGTTTTTTGTACACGCTGTGACTATACAAATCACAACATGTAAATAGGAACATGTTGGCGTTATTTTGTCACTTTTGTCACAATTCGGAGCAGTAGGCTAGTTGGAACCAGTTACCTGCAGGATCTGTGCTAGGCTAAGCTAATGCTGGAACCGTCAGGCAGCGTTACAGCACGCACGGAGATGAGAAGTGTATGTATCGACTTGTCTTACTCTGGGGGTTAGGGTGAATAAGCTAATTTCCCAATAAGTCGGCGTGTTCCTTCAACTTTAAATTCAACCTCAATTGACCAGAAAACCAAATGCCAATTACATTTGGATGTGTATTTTGTGTAAATGTGAAATAATGAGTTGTAGTAAAAATGGTTCAGTGTGTTTCATCCAGCTCTCTGCCAAGGTTTGTCAGCTTGAGGGCAAACTATATGTTTGGTAGATTTTCAAAAAGGGTCTATTCAAAATGTCTATTAACCAGGTTTGTTTGTAAAGTTTATATTACATATTACCATTTAGTTTTGTATTTTTACCAATTTTATTTAAAAGAAATTATGATTAAGAGGAAACCTGACTAGTTCTAGATCAAAGGTCAGGGGTCACCAAAATCTTCAGGGTTCATCCTCTTGGGATGAATGAAGAACCCTAACACTTTTCATTGCAGTTAGATCTGTAGTAAAGTCTCTGGACTGGCTATTGACAAACCGTTTGTTCTAAGACATCTATGATAAACAGTAAAATTAGCTTTTTTAATCTCTTTAACAGGTTGTATAGCCATGTCTGGGTTGGCAGCATTGTGTCTTCTACTTCTGCAGACCGGAGCCTTCGGGTTTGGTATAAAACTATTTAACATATTCAGAGGAGACTCTCTGATTCATGAGGATATTGTTGGTACAAGATCCGTTCTGCCTGCACGATCCGTTCTGCACATGCGCAAAATGTTTGCGCATGCGCTGTTGTACGAGGATTTACGACACTGCACGATCTGTTCCATGCTTCCGGTCGACAGCCAAGCTAACGTTAGTTTAGCTAACAGCTAATTCAGCTAAATGCTAGCTGATTGTAGCGGTCAGCCTCCACAGGCAAGCGGCTCAGACAGAAGATGGTGGTGTGAGAACCACCACAACGGCTGGGAAGGCGGAAGAAGGCAACCCCACAGCCACGTGGGTTCACTTGGGAGGGTACAGTGGCTAGGAGAGCAAACCCTGAAGACAAACCTGCACCTGGGGACAGGCACAGGCGGAGTCCAATTCAAGTTTTCCTAAAGATTTGTTTTAATTTGCGAGTTTGGGAGTTATACCAAGGTGCTAATTTCCTTTGCTTCATCATCTTCTTTTTGAGGGGAGCAACAGAGTCTGAAGTCGTCTGTAGGCAGGCCATAACACCGTCTACAAATTTATCAATTTGGGGGGGACTCTTGTTAACACAAAGGTCCTCTGTATTATTAAGGCATGTCATTGAGTTAAATGCTGTTGGAAAATCTTCCTTAAATTTAGCTATAACACTGTCAGATAGGTATCTAGTGTATAAGCTTTTATCTAATTTTGTATAGTCGGGTAGTAAGAATTCAAAAGTTATTAAGAAATGATCTGATAATACAGGATTCTGCAGAAATATTATTAAATCCTCAATATCAATGCCATATGCCAGCACAAGGTTGAGGGTGTGGTAAAAACAGTGTGTGGCCTAATGCACACTCTGACTGAAACCAATTGAATCTAATAATGAGTTGAAAGCAGTACTAAGGCTATTGCTGTCAATGCCCACATGGATATTAAAATCACCTACAATAAGTACTTTGTCTGATTTAAGTACTACACATGATAAAAACTCTGAGAATTCCCATAGAAATTCAGAATACGGACCTGGAGCTCGGTAAATAACAATGAATATAATTGGCTGTAATGATTTCCATGTTGGATTTTGAAGATTAATAACAAGGCTTTCAAAAGAGTTATAATTTTGTTTAGGTTTAGGATGAATTAACAGGCTTGAGTCAAATATGGTTGCCACTCCCCCTCCTCGGCCTGAGTCTCTAAGAATTTGAGTATTATTATGACTGGGAGTAGTGGCTTCATTTAAACTGACATATTATTCATGGCCCAGCCAGGTTTCGGTAAGACAGAATATATCAATTTGATTATCTGTTATCAAATTGTTTACCAATATGGCTTTATACGACAGATCTAATATTTGATAGTCCACATCTAATTTTTTATTCTGTTCTATCATTGCAGTGGTTGTTTTAATTCCAATTAGGTTGTTAAGTATAGCCCCTCTTTTGTTTACGTTTGATTTTAACAATAAAGATAATAGAACTATGACTAGAAATAATAATAGTAGCAACAGTGCAGGGCATAGCAGGGCATCGAGCTGGACCACGGAACCAGCTGCAACTACGATTTAGGTTCCACCCCAATCCAACAACAGAAGAAAAACAGAAGGACTCTGGACTGATTTTAATCATAAGGATAACAGAGTTTGTGGTTTACTGCTCTTAACAGTCAACCTCAAAATAACTACCCAATTTACATATGTCCGCTGGTTGCCTTGATCATTGTCAGTGTGTGTTTTAGTTTTACTTTCACCTCTTACACATCTGATCTGATCTTTGATCTTTTTTACGTTAAGAAGAATGCAAGATGTCATCCGACAGGCATGTCAACAACCTGTGTGCTTTGTATCGTTTACTCCCACACAAAAAATGCTAACAACAACTGTGTATGCAGCAGATACAAACCTTATAGGAAAAGAGACCTTTGCAATTAAATAGATTACCGTAGTTGCATGAGGTGAAGAACTCTGCAAGGGTTTACTATCACTATATGGGATTCATTGTGTATTTTTAACCTGTCTTTACCAGGTTTAGTTAATTTATTTATATAAATGTATTTCATCCATCAAACAAACAGCTGAATGCAAACATAAAATTACAGGTCCTAAAAAAAAAAAAGGAACAGATAGATATTGTACACACACATTTAAGCCATACAAACACATTTCAAACTTACACAACAGTATGTTTTTAATGTGTAAATGTTTATCAGAAGTTAATTTGAAATTCAACTGTTTAGCCAATAATTCTGAAAAAAAAGTATTCATTTGGAATTTATACAGAAGTCATTGAGATTATTACACATTTTAGCTAAACTAGGACTTTTGTCATGTAATAAAAAACCTAAACCTTAAAGTGAAAGATACCCAGTGCTTTCATGCATCAGTTTGGTGGTGCCTTCATAACCAAAGAAACATTAACATGGAATTAAGGTGAGACAATACAGGTGAATAGGGGAAACATTAATCATTAATCATTAAAGAAAAATTAGATATCACCAGGAAACTTCACAAGTTAATTACTTACATTAGGACAATATTTATTTGTATCACAAGTTTTCTGAAATGTTATGTTTAATATGCAAATGAGCTATTATCTAATGTTAACTTTTAATGAATTCAAGAGAAATCTACAGGCACATTTAGACAAAGGGTAGAAAAATAAACACCTAAATGTGCATTTTGGATGTTATTTTGTTATTTTATGGAAGCAAAATAGCCCAAAATAATGTTTTTGCCTGTAGTGTCTCTCCTTATTTCTAATCAACAAACACATACTTAAGCAACAGGTACAACAAGTCCTGCATGAATACGCCCTGTTAGTGGAGCACTATAAAGCAGGCGGTGGCACAATTCCGTGTGTACAGGACAGCATCAGGACCAAAGGTACTGTACTCTTTAAATTGATAGTTATTAGCAGGCATCAGATTTGTGTTACATAATGCAGACAATACACTCTCCTGCAGTAATTAATGTTTTCTGGTCTCCTGCCGTAATTAATGTTTCTGGTCTAAATGTACGATGCATTGTTACACAAGAAGTGTAAGTGTTTTTTCAAGCTTTTTTAAAGACTTTTAGTCAGCTGCCATACACAATAAACTATTACAGAGTTCAAATTGATTTTAATTCAGGCAGAAATAAATTACTGTTTTTAAAGTGCTCATGCTTTGATTTGAGATTTAAGTTCAGTTGGCATCCATAAGTTAGCGCGGAGTCAAACGTTTAGCTCCGCCCACATTTAGCCCAACCCCGATCTGCGTACTGCAGTCAGGTGCAATTGCAGCAGCCGAGGGCGAGGGGCTGCCAGCAACGGGGAGAGGTAGGGGATCCTCCCACACCGTGCAGCGGACGCTCATAAGAGCTTATTTTGTCTATTTCTTGAACAACATTTTTATAGCATAACAGCGAAACATAATCATTACATATATTCTACTCAATGGTAACATGTTTAGTCCTTGCATTACACTCTAGTTCAATAACTTTAAGTTTCAATATCAATAGCTGAATCATTATCAGCATAGGCTACATCATTGTACCTTATAACACTATTCAAACAACTGATAATAGTCATTATGACAAAAGCAGTAGGCCTACGCTATTCCTCAATCCAAAATTAGGAAGGATAGTCTATGATATGTTACATGGACTGCATGTTACATAAGGTCCTGCTAATATTTACAATCAGGGCCGTACTGGGACTGAAATTCAGACCGGGACTTTAAGCTGGAGAGGCCTTTTACACGAGTGCCCTTGGTGCACGAGCAGAAGGATTTTTTTTTTGCAGTTATTTATATTCTAATAGTGTTTTTATGGTATAAAGAGAATCAGATTACGCTGAAGACCTTCAAGAAACTTGTCTCCTCAGGTTGTATAAGCAAGTCACCACTGTACTGAACACAACCAGGTCAGCAAAACCTAATCTCGAACACATAAATCACAGTATACTGCTAACTACCAGCATGTCATGTGCACAGTCAGTTGGAGTGATAAAATAGTTACAAATACTCACACTGATATACTCAAAAACTACAATGCAGTCCCATAAAATAGAGATTTGTGTGTGTGTGTGTGTGTGTGTGTGTGTGTGTGTGTGTGTGTGTGTGTGTGTGTGTGTGTCCTTACTTTCTCAGCTTGGCTCCCTGGCTCAGCTTCCCCTGTGATGGACCCTGCCTCTGCTTACTGATTGTGCAGCTACATATCATATGCATGAGAAGTACATCAGTTATAAATATGACTAAGAATAAAACATTTTCTAGTTCAATCTGTGCTTCAGTCAAGTTATTATCTAGTATGTGGAACTATTGGCATTTTATCCTATATGCAAAAATCTGATTGATTGATATGCCTAATATGATTGCCTACCCAGCCCTGCACACTGCCCCTCTACCTGTCTGTTTCCTGCTCTTCCTCTCTTCTCCTCTCTCCTCCTCCTGCTGCTCCTCCTTCTCCTCCTTTCTCCTCCTTTCTCCTCCTGCTCCTCCTCCTCCTCCTCTCTCCTGCTACCTACCTCACATCACCAAATCCAAACCTGACTGAAAGTGATCTCTTTTTTCTGCGCCTTAAGTTTGAGCCAATTTGACAGATTGAAGTGCTGAGACATTCCCTGGATCACACATTTATTCCCCTACATCTGGGTGGTTCCTCAAATGAAATATTCCCCTATTGGTCAGATGTCCCTCAAAAGAAAAGGTGTATGTTCCCAATCAGTGTATTGAGGCTACACCCGGTCACAGGATCGTATGGAGACGGTGTCAATTGTTTCCAAACTACAGCAATACTCGTTCTTTGTCTTAATCACGTCTGGCTCAACTGGCGATGGTTCTCAAAGTTGTTTAAACAATAAGTCTTCTAGCGCTTTTTGCATTTATGCTAAATAACAGCAATGACCTAATCAATTCTTCAGAAGCTTGAGAAGGTGTGAGCCAGACAAATGCTGATTAGGCTTAATCAGTATTGAAACATTCCTTCACTCAGTTACACAACAGTTTACATTTTTTAAGTTACATTTTTTACCTTAAAGTACATTGTTTTCAAAACGTAAGCATAGTTTTAACTTTTTACTTCAACAATTCCCGATGGCCAATCCGCCCCTGTTTACAATGCCCACTCTCTAGTCATAGTACGAAATATATTCTGCATTGTCCGACCCTCCGAAGGACGGTCTGCCTAGTTCTCACAGCATTCCGGGATGGGAGAAAAATGTGCTCTGGTTTATTGGCATTTCTTTGAACCAACCAGAAAAACAGGAACACACTTACACTATCTCGCAGCATTTGGGTGTACACACCTTTTATGAATTAGAGTAAGTTAACTTTAGGAATTGTCGAAAGCGCCTTTGTTTAGACTAAATAGCCTAAAGAATACATTAAAGGACCAATAACTGATACAGTCTACCATGGGATGAACCACTGAAGAGAAGAAGGAGTAAATTACAATAAATGTGTTTCTGTCATTCTCAGACAATTCGACAGGTTGAGGAGTGATGTCTTCAGGGTTGACCGCGTTTTGTCTCTTGTTTCTGCACACTGGAGCTCTGGGGTTTAAGATAACGCCAGGAGATTCTCTGAATCACCTGGAAATCACAGAGAGTGCGATTTTAGATGTTACCGTGCAGGTGTGCCGCGCTCTGGCCAAAGCTGAGGGGACAGACTTCACTTTTCCTGTAAGAATTAACTTCTATTCCGTTTTTTCTTTTTAACAGAGATTTTTTGTTATGTTGTGTCTTTTATTAATATTAGCGTTATATGACTGTGTCTGTGTTTTTAGGCACAGCCCTACACTGCAGAGGCTGTTGCTGAAGCCTGTGGCACACCAAAGTCGACCAAGAGTTTCCGACAAGCAATTACATTCATCACACTAATGAATATACGGGTGGACATCCGTTATGCCCTTAATGGTAGCTTTCATTTTGATAAAGAAATGTTTGTTCAAGGAAGAAAAATCATCACTGACGGATTACTGGCAGTCAAAGCAAGCAACAAGCAAGCAAACTTTGAGGCGGCGAGGCAGAAAGTGGGGGAGATTTTACATCCTTTACAGGTATTTTTTATTTTATTTTTTTAAAGCATTACTAATGCTTTTTAAACTGTTTCTAAACAAATTAAAGGACATTGATGGGTTATTAACCCTCTTGTTTTGTCAACTTAAAGGACTTCTACAGTCATAGTAACTGGGTGGAACTGGGGAACAAACTCCCAAACTCCAATCTGATCAGATCAGACACCAGCATTGGTAACATAGCAGGTATAAGAGATAGTATAATGTGATGTCTGTCTGTGTTTGGCTGTGTTAATAAACAGACAATAACACTAAGAAGGAGTTCTGTTTGGGTGTGTTGTACAGTAGACAACATAACTAAAATGTATTTTGATAAACGTTTTTGCAGATGAAAGTAGGGCAACGTGTCGCAGCTGTGATGAAGACGACTGCAGGAACAACATCTTGGAGGACATCATACAGGAAAGGGTACTGACCTCTGGATACTTTGATGTTGTGCCTTTAGTTTCAACCAAACCAAAAGGTAAGTGATTGCTTTTATTCAACCACTAACGCCACAGCATTTTAGATCTAATAGTCAGTATTCTTTACATTTTGCTGAGGTTTCCACTTCTATGAAACTGTAAGATTTCCTTTTAATTGTACATTAATTTACTCATCAACAAACTCTGTTATGTTAGCATTATTGCAAAGATGTTATACAAAGTAAAATGTCTACGTATCATGACAGCAGTTCATAATATATCCTTTCCAACAATGTCTCAGATACAGTACACATTCCTTAACCCAAAACACAGATGTGGTGTCTGTTCATTCCCACTGTTGTGGATATTTCTCTTTGCATCTTGAATTTTTCAAATGTTTTCTGTTAACGCTTTGATTCCCCTCCATGTTGGAAACCAAGAGGACATGAGGGACATCTTAAGCTTTGCTTTTCCTGGTTGTTGCTTTTGAGCTTTTGTGAGCAGTCATGGGAATATTCAAGTGAAATGCTGCACGATATCTAAAGTTGAAAAAAGTCTATTGATCAGTGTCCAATTCTTACCTTTCCGTTATAGTCTCACCAATGCTGTCGTGTTGTGGTGATTTGCTGTAGTGGTTTGTACTTCATGGTCACCATACTATTGAAATATACAGTATATACTGTGTGTATATATATATATATATATATATATATATATATATATATATATATGTAATGATGTCAGATTCCATTTCAACTTTCATTCAATAAATTCAGACTTTCATTCAAGATATTCTGACGTTCATTCAATATATTTGGACTTTCATTCAATATATTCAGACTTTCAGTAAATATATTCAGATTTGTATTCAAACTTTCATTCAATATATTTACATATATATACTGTATATAATAATTTATATATATATATATATATATATATATATAAAGAAAACAATTATTTGTTCATCATCTCCCTCTAATGCTATTTGTTTAAAAGGGAAATGCAGTCATGGAGGAGTACTTGATCAAACAAGCAAAAAGGAACCTATAGGTGGGATCAACAAAGACTCTTTCGGATCCAGCCACGGATACCTCCACATGACAGCAGCAAATATGGCGATAGCTGCAAGCAGTGAGCTATTAGAGGACATTCGAAGAGCTGCTGGTGACAAAACATTCCTCCAGTATGAAACCTTGGTTGATGGTTGATTTGGTTTCAGTTATGCATGTAAGGAGGTCACAAGTAGTTTTTTCATCTCTTCTCTTTCCATCCCTCAGGATGATGGGGATATTTAAAGGATCCAGTAAAGCTCTTTGTTTTGTGATTGACACCACAAAAAGCATGAGTGATGACATTGAAGTAGTGAAGACCGTCACTTCCTCTATAATCAACAATGAAGTGGCAACAAAGAATGAGCCCTCAGTTTACATTCTTGTACCTTTCAATGATCCAGGTAGGATCTTTAGGGTGCTAAAAATGATCTCTTTGTGTGTAAAAAGATGCTTGGAAGGTCAATTTGTTGTTGTTGTTGTAAAAACAAGCATCATTTAGGTATTTTCTTCTTCCTGTTTACACCTGAACCCCAGATTTTGGGCCACTGATAAAGACTGCAGACCCAAAAGTCTTTGAGACTGTCATTAATTCACTATCAGCAACCGGTGGAGGAGATGAGGAGGAACTGAGTCTTTCAGGGCTTCAGGTGCTGTGATTCATGTCTTTTACTACTTCAAAATCTGCCCCCCAAAGCCTTTTGACAGTTTTAACTAAAACTATCCTCACTATTCCACACTCTCTTCCTCACACAGCTGGCTTTATCCAGCGCTCCTTCTCATTCTGAGATCTTCCTCTTCACGGATGCACCTGCTAAAGACAGACAAATAAAAAACACAGTGATCGCACTCATAGAGCGGACCCAAACAGTGGTGAGTATCTGATCTAGGTGTCAGTATGAACTATTTTATGGTCAGTATAGAATTTCACACATTTATCTTGTGAGATTTTGAAAATTTGTTGACATGTTTTAAAATGTTCATCATATTTTTTTGCTTTTGTTATGTTTATTGATGATTTCAGTAATATACAGCTCGCTTTGTGATGTGCTAGATTGGTGTAATCTCAAGTCTCTTTTAATGTAGATAAGACAGAGCTTATATTGAGTCAATTTAAACTTTTTGTTTAATTGTATTCTACGGGAACCTTACAATACCAAACAAAAGTTGTCTTTCCAACATTGTTACAGAAGCCAGCAAGATAATTGGCATATAGCAGCTCTCTCTCACAAAGATCTGTGACAGACAAGTTTTGCAGAAGCACGGTCAATCTTGTCATGCTCTAACCACTGAAAAAAGAAGAATTCAGTTCCTTTACTTAAGTAAAAGTACATATACCACACAAATATACAAGTAAAAGTCCTGCATTGAAAATGTTACTTAAGTAAAAGTATGCAAGTATGATCAGGAAAATGTACTTCAAGTATTTAAAGTAGTGAATGCAGAAAAATCTTACCTTTTTAGTAACTGGAAACAATCAAAAAAGGTTCTGTCAATCAACTAGTGTTTAATCGGCTAATCATTTCAGCTGTAATTGTAGGCCTGTATTGTTGGCTACTTTATTTTATAATAAAATAAAAAGCAAAAATCTTAATTTGTAAGGTAACTAGTAACCAAAGCTGCCACATTAATGTAGTGGAGTAGAAAGTACAATGTTTCCCTTTGAAATGTAGTGGAGAAGAAGTAGAAAGTGGCATGAAAGGAAAAGACTCCAGTAAAGTACAAGTAACACAAATGTGTACCTTATTGCGTTTTTCCACCACTGGTTCTGACCACCCACTCTTGGAGAAATTCATTCCTCTTCTCTCTGGGAGGAGTTATAGGCTCCCCAACCGCAGATCAAATTTCCCATTGAGGGACAATAAATGGTTGGAACTAAGACAATGTCAATGATACAGACCTGAGTGCTGAGTCTGTTTGATACCTTTGAACCAGACTAAACATGCAGAGCTGCATCAATTAGTCCACGGAAACTCAATGGCTGCAATTTTGATAATTTATTAATTATTTTCAATATTTGAGTATGAAACAAATTATCTAAATTGTCTTTTCAGATGGCAGTATTTGCTGGTTACATAAGTGTTTTATGATTGCAAACTTAATATTCTTGGAAAAAACAAAACATTTAAAGACGTCACTTTGGGCTCTGGGAAGGGATGGGCATTAACTATTTTATGACATTTTATAGACTAATCGATTAACAGAGAGAATAATCAGCAGCTATTATTTAGTTGGAGCCCTAAAACATTTACATTTTGTTAATGGAAGGACTGGGGACAGATGATAGTTGTGTACCTTCTTTGGCAGAAAACTTCTTTTTGATATTTATCATGCACACTAATGATTACTACAGGCCTTTCTGATTTTGTTTTTTTTTCCTTATTTCTGTCCAGGTGAACTTCATGATTTCAGGCTCAACGACGCTCAATCGTAGGAGACGAAGTCAAGACAACCAGAAACTACACAGGATAGCAGATTCAGATGCCGAGCTGTACAGAGATCTGGCTCAGGCTTCAGGAGGTCTGGTTATTGAAGTCACAAAGAGTGAGCTTCCTGTGGCCACCAGCATCATAACAGATTCCTCCAGCTCCTCTCTGGTAGTATCACACAAATCTCACTTTTAGTTAGTTTTGTCAGTTAAGAGATTTCACCTATGTCATCTGTTGAATGTTCCTCTCCTAGGTGACCCTTTTGCAGGCAAGGAGGAACCCAGGAAAGACAGATACTTTCTATTTCATTGTTGATGAAACAGTAACAAACCCTAGAGTTTACATCACTGGGCGCTCCGTCAATTTCACTCTCATCAGCCCCAAAGGTAAAACTGCTATTCCTAATTATATTTGATCAGTTTATGAACACTGCATGTAATGTATTATGTGTATTATTTTATCATTAGAACATCATGACACATTTTGAGTCATCACAATATAATTGCTGAACATTGGCAGTCTCCGCCGTTGCCTACTGTACACCACATGTTACACAATATGCAGGGTTTTATGGAATTTGCTTGATTGCTTTATGTAACATAACAATTCATAGTATGCACCCATAAAAAATATCATAACAAATGGCATAGTATAGTATGTCATAAAATGTCATAAAAAGTAAAAGTATATTATATCATAAAATATGTAATAAAAAGTCAGAAAAAGGTCATAGTATGTCAGAATAAATGTCATAAAAAGTCATAGTATGTATGTCATCAAAAAATGAAATAATAAGACATGATATAGTATGTCATAAAAGTGTCATATTATAGTATGTATGTAAAAAAAAACAGGAATACAGCGTAGAAAATCTGCTTAGAAATATTGGATAGGATTAAACAACATAATGTAATCCGCTAACTATAACATATAACAACAACATATACAGTATATATATGTATGTATGTATATATATATAGGTCCGTTCACCATGTTAGCATGCTGGAGCAGACCAGGTCTACCGGATCAAGAGAGCTTTCACAGCCAAAGAACTTGAACAAGCTGAACACACACATCCTGTCAGTATACTGCAGAAGAAGTACTGCCACCTCCAAGGGCTTCCTTTACAGAACATAGAATGAGCTCAGCCAGTTCTGCTAATCGGTTCTGACTACCCCCATCTTATAACCCCAATGAAACCTGTGACCTAAGACAACCTTAGACAGTGTGATGGAATATTGATGGTGTCAACCGCTATGCAATCCCACTGTTGTGTGTCACCAACATGCCTCAGCTCTGTGTACCAAAGGAGTCAGTGCTTCCACAGCTATGGAGCACTGAAAGAAGACTAGCCATGTTACCGGAGCAGGCTGCAGCATACAGCCGAGATGGAGATTCTGGAGACATCATGTTATGTTGTCAAACTGGAATCCAGAGTAGAGGCCACACCTAGTTCTCACCACAGAGCTTACTCTGCCCATCTGTCATGTTATCCTGTGGACTGACTCAACCACTGTGCTCACTTGGCTTCCTTTGGATTCCAGCCAATTCAAAGTCTTAGTGGGTACTCGCGTGGCTGAAATACAGGAATTAACTGAAGACAGAACCTTATAATTCTAAACTCACGCAATTTTGCAGCTCTGGACCCAGTCATGGCTAAATGCATCATTGCCCCAGGTGGTGTACCCAGAGTCGGAGATACAGGTGGAGGCACAGTCAGCTACTGGCTGACCACTTTTGAAACATTTCATCAAGAATTATTTTCCTGGTCAAGTTGGTGTCACTGTGATGGTTGTCGAGCCTCACCTACCCCAAGCACTGTGGCCAGTTGGACAGATAACCTAGATTAGACCTGAACCAAACAACAGGACTGTGGAAGTAAAGGTGGGAGACTGCACCTGCGTGCGCCCAGTGGCCCATATCATCCCCTGCCAGACAAAAAGCCTTTAAAAAAAGTATAGTTTGTCATAAAAAAAGTCATAGTATAGTATAGTATGTCATAAAGAAGTCATACAGTAAAAACTCAAAAGAAATGAAATAATCTATAATAATAAAAAAATCTTGAAATAATAATTGAAATAAAAGGTCATAGTGGAGTATGTCATAAAAAGTCGTAGTATAGTTTGTCAGAAAAAAGTCATAGTATAGTATTTCAGAAAAAAAAATAAAAAGTCATAGCATAGTAAGTCATAAAAAATGTTTTTTTATGACTATTTTTCTATATGAAAAGTCATATTGTATGTCAGAAAAAAAAGTCATAGTTAAGTTTGTCAGAAAAAAATTTCATACAAAATCACACAAAAGTCATAGTATATTAAGTCGTCAAAAATGTCATAAAAAAGTAACAGTATAGTAAGTCGTCAAAAATGTCATAAAAAAGTAATAGTATAGTAAGTAGTAAAAAACGTCATTTAAAGTCATAGTATATAGTATGTCATAAAGAATGTCAGAAAAAGTCATAGTACAGTATGTCATTAAATGTCATAGTGGTATGTTGTATATGTAAATCATATAAAGTCATAGCATAGAATGTTAAAAAAATGTAATAAAAGGTCATAATATATAGTATTACATTACATGTCATTTAGCTGATGCTTTGATCCAAAGCAACTTACAATTGCTATAAATGTCAGAGGTCGCATGCCTCTGGAGCAACTAGGGGTTAAGTGTCTTGCTCAGGGACACATTGGTTGATGTATCGCAGTGGGAATTGAACCCAGGTCTCCCACACCAAAGGCATGTGTCATATCTACTGCGCCATCACCACCATAGTATAGGATATAGTATGTTTTAATTAAAAAACATTTAATTTAAAGTCATTGAATATGTGATAAAAAAATTAAGTCATAGTATAGTATGCTACAAAAATGTCATAACAAAGTCATAGCATATAGTATGTAATAAAAAATCATAACAAGTCACTGTATAGTAATGTATGTCATTGAAAAGGTCATGAAAAAGGCATACTATAATATGTCGTAATAAGTGTCATAAAAGTCATAGTATCGCATAGTATATAATAAAATTAAATAAAGTCATGGTATAGTATGTCATATAAATGTCATAAAAAGTCAAAGTATAGAAGGTCTTAAAAAGTATTATTAAAAGTCATAGTATATAGTAGTATGTCATAAAAAAGGCCTAACAAGTAATAGAACAGTATGTCATAAAGATACTTGTCTATGTCATTATATAGTTTATCAGAAAAAAGTAATTGTAAAGTATGTCATAAAGAATGAAATAAAAAGTCATAGTATAGTAAGTCATAAAAAATGTTAGAAAAGGTCATACTATAGTATGTCATAAAAATGTAATGAAAAGTCATATTGTATGTCAGGAAAAAAGACTCATAGTTAAGTATGTGATGTAAAAGAGTTTAGTATGTCGTTAAAAATCTCCTAAAAAGTCATAGTATAGTATAACAGAAAAATTTCAGAAAGAAGTCATAGTATATAGTATGTCATATAAATATATTTAAAGTCATAGTATGTAATGTCGTAAAAAATATTATTAAAAGTCAAAATATATAGTATGTCATGAAAATGGCATAAAAAGCTTGTGTTCGTATTTTCTATGCTTTTTGAGGTGAATTTTCAGGGGGAGAGGGACGGAGGGAGGGAGGGCACTTCAACAGCACAGTGCAACACTTCAAGTGACACAAGCGCTTGTGCTGGATGAGATTGCTGTTATGGCCTCATTTCACTCAGGGGCAAAATGTCAAAAAGAAAACATAATTTGCTTAACTGTTTTAAATACACTATGTCAAAAAAAGTGATAAAAAAGTCGTAGTATAGTATATTGAAAAAAGTCATATAGTATGTCGAAAAAAGTGATAAAAAATCATTAATATGTATGTCAAAAAAAAATTTAACAATGGTTTGTTGCAACATAGTACCTGCCCACTTTCCACCATTAATATACCTTAGACACTGAAGGAGGAAGTCATGCTGGACATTGCCACAGGTCAGAGTGGAACCCTGGGCCTCTGCGATGTGGAACGAACTTTAACAAATGTGCACGCCGTCTACCAACTAAACTACCCAGCCATTGCATGTTGCAATCAGTAACAGCATAGTATGTCAAAAAAGCCATTAAAAAGTAGTATGTAAAATATAGTCATAATACAGTATGTCAAAAAAGTGATAAAAAAAAGTCATAGTATAGTATGTTGAAAAAAGTGATAAAAAAAGTCAAAGTATAGTATGCCAATTAAAAAGTCTTGGTATGTCGAAAAAAGTGATATACATACATACAAAATACGTACATCCAAAAGTCATTGTATGGTATGTCGAAAAAATGTCATAGTATAGTATGTCAAAAAAGTGATAAAAAAGTCATTAATATTTATGTCAAAAATATCAAACATAATTATGTTGCAAAAAGTCACAATATACTACCTGCCTACTTTCCGCCTTTAATACAGCTTAGACATGAAAGAGGAGAGAGAGGGGGAAGACATGAAGAACATAGCCACAGGTTCGAATTGAACCCTGGGCCTCTGCGATGAGGAATGAACCTCAACATACAATTGTTTGAAGCAATGAAATATGAGAACAGTATGTCACTTGATTGATTATTGCAACTGTTTCCTAACAGCATGCTTATTGTTTTAATGTTTGAAGGTGAATCTCAACAAAGCACAGACACAACAGGACCATTAATCACTGCATCCCAGTCAGTTGGAAACTTCATGACTCTGCGGCTAAAAAAAGAAGTTGGCCTGTGGGAAATGAAAATGGTGTCAAATAATTCCTATACTCTCAAGGCCATAGGTGAGACCTCCTTGATTGAATTAATGTAAAAAAATAAATGTTTAAATTTTAGAGCCGTCTTGTGTTGGTTTTGATATCAGAGTTTCCCTCTGGTACCAGTGTGTTCTCTTCCCTTTCCTTTCATCAAAGTTATAGACTAACAATTTCAAAATCTCAAATTGTCCAATACTTCACTATTTCTTTTCTTCTGGCTTTTTTTATTTGCAGGTCAGAGTCCTATTGACTTCCTGTTTGACTTTGTGGAGGAAACGCAAGGCACATTCACAGGATATGATGCTCTTGACACACGTCCCAGAGCTGGTAAAGGAATAGATAGATTGATAACTTTATTAGTCTCCGCTGGGAAATTAAGGTGTCTTCGCAGCCAGGCACTTAAATATAGTTACAACATAAAACACTACTATTAATACAGTAAAATACAATAAAATATGATACAGTCACAACACAATACAAATGCACTTAAAAAGGAGGGATACAATACAAATACAGTGGGACTGCATAATGGATAATGTGCAGAGAGGACATAAGGCAAGTATATAAATGTGTTTGTGTTTTGTGCAGGGGATGAGGGTCATGATCCATAAGTGCCCGCAGTTTTGCCTGCATTCTGTCTCTGACCACCTCCTCCACAGAAGCAAACTTAGTGCCAACCACACACTCAGCCTTTTTAAAGAGTTTGTTCTGTCTGTTCTGATCTCTTACTTTGATGCCGACACCCCAACACACCACATGAAAGAAGATAGTGCTTGCAACAACAGACTGATAAAATCTGTTAAGATGTGAATACTGTAACATCAACTAGACCGTCATTATTCTTTTTCTTTAAAAGGTGTTAACGTTAGCTTGTTGGTGTCTTTAACGGGGAGTGACTCCGCCACGGTGACAGAAGTTACTCTGGTTGAATCATCGGGGTCAGAGGAGATTAAAGGAGTCGTGGAGCCACAGGGGAGCGGGAACTTCTTAGTTCATGTTGACAGGATACCGTCATTGGAGTTTGTGGTGCGGGTGAAGGGGCAGGATTACAGCGTTACCCCCAGAATTCCATCAATAGTCTTCCAAAGGCAGTCATCCATCAACTTCAGAGCCTCTAATCTGACTATTACTGTGAGTACCCGTCTCAGACTATCACTGTCACAGGTACAGTATCACATCAAACATGAGAGGAGATGCAGCAACTAAAATGTTCACTTTATAAAAAGAGGAGCATTTCATCCCCAACACTCTCTCTGTTTGGCTTTTGTCTTAATTGTAAGTCGCTTTGGATAAAAGCGTCAGCTAAATGACATGTAATGTAATGTAACGTAATGTTTGACTCCCTCTTTAGGCTATTTCAAATAGCATCTTGGTACCAGGAACGCCATTCTCTGTGCCCTTTTCTGTGATGACTAATGGAGTAGGGGGAAACTTCACCATCCGCGCCACCAACAACCGGCGTTTTGACATAACATCTCCAACCAGTTTGTTCGTGGAAACTGCAAACAGTGCTAACAATACAGTAACCCTCTCAGCACCTCTTAACACCCCGTCTGGTACTGACGTCACCTTGACCATTGAGGCCGAGGCACCAGGGGGAGAAGATACAAACTATGTCGTGCTGCGTTTCTCCGTCGTTAACATGGTAATATTCTCACTGAAAATACAGTTATTTGCTTACTCTTTGTTTTACAGTTCTATCATTTTCTAGAAAGTTTACTGGAAATAAATATATGTGTTACTTATTATAGGGAATTAGCCTATAGGCTATGAATCTACTTGTTCTTCTCATAGGTGACTGACTTCACTCCGCCGGTGTGTCAGCTGCTCAGCCTGCAGTCTAACTGCTCTAACTGCTCTAAAAACTGCTCTGATAACTGCATCTCATCAAGGTGGGAGCTCTCTGTTCGTGTGACTGATGGGGCTGAAGGGACGGGTGTCGACCGCGTCAGCCTCAGACAGGGCAACGGGACGTTGAACACCAGCCTGGCTGCTGGTAACGAGAACATAACGCTGGTTTCCTACAGTTCGTCTTGCTGTTCGCCTAATATGGAGCTGCTGGTTGTGGATCGAGTGGGTAACGTCGAAACATGTTTCTACACTTCCTCTGTGTCCACCAGTGTAATTCAGTTGCCTCTTCTTTGTCTAAGCATATTAGTATCAGGACTCCATGTAGGCCTACTGGCATAACTGGGCATCCAGTGACTCCGCGTCAAAGTTGCAAATAGTTAACACTGCATTGATCTATTTTGTATGTCAACATTGAATCAATTGACTGTGTGCACTATGAAAAGGGTCACCTGTAGTGGCAAACGCACAGCTTTAAGTTGTACACTATACTTGCAATCTAAATGATGCAGCTTTACATCTCTGATTTCTTTTTCGCTTTTTCATCAACAGATTTTCTGTGCTATGTAACTGATTTATGTATCACTAGTTGCTTAGGCTTATTACTGCTGTTGCAAAGTCTGGTGCCTTTTGGGCTCTCCTTGCAGTTCAGTGAATTATTAATTTCTGTTTATTATTTAAGCTTAAAGTTATTGAACAGAGATATGATCACTGGAAAGAAATTATTATATAAATACGCACAGCCTGGGATAGTTAAAGACCAACTGGCCTTATTTCTTATCAGGAAATAAACTTTGAAATGATGTGGCAACAAAATGAAGAGGCATACAGTTTTAAAAAACACTGTTTTTTTATTGTTGTCATAATTTGTCTAATGTATAATCCTTTACAGAACACAGAACGTTTTGCTTTTCACATTTTGCTACAAATTCAACAATTTTTCTCCTGTTTCCTTTTATCACTATTTACATTTTGAAAAGTTTTCAAAGAGTCTTTTAAATAAACTGGTAAGTGATTGTCTGATATGGAGGGTGTGTGTGTGTGTGTGTGTGTGTGTGTGTGTGTGTGTGTGTGTGTGTGTGTTTTATGGTGATGTGTGTGTCTTTTACTATGTAGTTTTGGGAGTATGTTGATGCAATTTACCAAAACCAAACCATTCCAGGCAGAAAGTCTTTTTCTGGCATTTGATAACAGTGGTGACTTTCTTTAGACCTTTAAAACAACTTGCACATGTCCCTCTAACCTACCACCCCCTTACTCCACTTTTGTAGGTGTGAAAATATTAACATATCTTTGCCGTAACATTCACGGTACATTGTGATACAACTGGAATGTGGATTATGTAGAATCAACTGCAAAACAATTTCAATAGATAGTTCAGATGTAATTGTTCGAATTTGTTGGACCGTCAATATGCATTTACATTGTCCACATTCATATTCTTACACAATGGTACATTTTAGAGGGGCGACACTGTTGGAGTATTTAGGTGAGTGGTTCCTTGTCAATACAAGGGAAATGTGTTTCTATAGTTGTTGTGTTATTCTGTAATTTAGACCAGTTCTTCAGAAGGTGTGTTTTATGCACATCAGGCAGTGCCATTGGTGTACTGGGAAAGCTTATTCTCCAAGTCACAGATTCTTTTCTCCTGGGACAAAACTGTGGCCTTCAGATCCTGAATCTCCTCCAACAACCTCTCATGCAACTCAGCCTGGATGGGAGAAGAGAAAAAAGGGAAAAAGAAGAAAGGAAAAAAGTACAGGAAGGGGGACATTAAGGATAAAGAAAAAGAGAGGAAAAATAGGTCAAGGACAGTGAGCAACAAGGAGAAATAAACCAAAACAAAGAAGGGAGCTTTGGGGGGAAAAAAGTTGTGGGCAGGTACAAATAGAGGAGAGATAAACAGAAAAGTGTTAAACACAGAGACAGATGTTAGATAACTAACAGTGCATTTAGATTATGGGCTGCAAAGCTAAAGTAAGACTTTTTTTAATTGAAAATGTGCAATATAAAGCAACAAACACCAACACATAAAATGCAGTAAAGAACAACCCACTTTTGATAGTCTGCAATGTGATCACATTTTAGAATACATGAGTAATACAATGATATATACACATAGGATACTGTTTATATTATATTGAGCATGTAACAAAGGAAAATATAATGGAGTGCTGTTCAAAAAATGTGTTGCTTTTATCGGTATCGTAATTTAACGCAATAAACAAACCGCGAAATACACTCAGTTAGTTGAAAGAGAGTATCAGTAGAAAACTGCACTTGCAAATGTAACTATCATTCTTTTTTTTTAACAGTGACTTTTGTGTTTACTTCAATGTTCAATTTGTTCATAAAAATAATGTTGGAAATAATTTCCTTTATTTTCATTTATTTAACAAGCAATTAGTTGTTTTGTAGTAGGGGTGGGGGGAAATCGATACAAGATAGTATCAATACAATATTAGGCAATACTGTATCATACACAGACGCCAAGTATGGCTCTATTATTATATATGTGTCAGTCAGTTTGTCTGCTTGACAATCCCATTTTGCAGCAATAAAATTGAAGTTAGATGAACAAACAGAGAAATGTATCTTTTTTGACAAAACAGATGTTGACAAAGTTTTCCTTTAAAATTTGAATCGCAGAATATTGCAATATGTTTTAAAATCCCCATAAAATCGACATCAGATCGTGAGGCCTCTGGTGATTCCCACCCCTATTTTTTATCAGTATAAAAGCAGCAGAAAGGCAGAACTGAGTGCATCTTTTTATTCATCTCAAGCAATATCGTTATCGCATATTTTCCTCATATTGTGCACTTACCTGCAGACTATTGGTTTCCAAAGCAGACATGCTGCGTCGAGTGGTGGGTCTGGAGTCCAGCACATTCTTCTTTGCCACTTTGAGCTCTCGGTTCTTTGGCGCCACATAGCCCCCCCTCATGGACACCAGAATTGGATCTTCGTCGCGGCCATTCAGCCACTCTTCAGCCTCCATGGCGGGCTCGGGCCCCGCTGTGTCTGGGTACAGGTCGTCCTGGAAGAGGTCGGACTGTGGAAGAGAGTTGGCGAGGTGAATAAAAGAGAGACAGATGTGGTTTTGCTTTTGTAAATAAACATGATCTATTCATTTCTATCTGTCCTTCTAAGAGGATGAGAAGAGGAGGAGAAGATGAAAACAGAGCAGAGAGTTAAAGCGTACCAAATAAAACTTCAGAGGAAAATAAATAAGACTTAAAGAGCAGATTGTGGTAATGAGATCCATTTAAAAGTACAGTGGTGGAAGAAGTATTCTTCAGTATTCTTCAGTAAAAGTGGAAATACCACACTATACAAGTATAAGTCCTGTATACAAAATATTACTTAATTAAAAGTACAACAACGTAAAACTAATGACTACACAAGCCATACTTTTACTTATTGGTAGTTTAATCTATTAATTTATTGCCTGTTTTGTATGACAATAATCTGAAAAAGTAACTATAGCGTCAGAAAAGACTAATAGTAGTGGAGAGAATAGTACAATATTTTAATGTAGTGTAACTGAAGTGATGAGAAGCATTAAATGGAAATAAAGTGAAAGTACCTAAAAAATTATACTTAAATAATTATACTTGGTTACGTCTCTCCACAGTGAAATTCAAAAGCTTACTGTAGAGTAAGAACAGGCTTACCTTTCTGGGCACTGTCATTGTGATGGGCTCACACTTCTTGTCAAGGAGCTTGAATAACCTAAGAGGACAAGTGATGAGATGAGACAGAGCAGAGAGAAAGGAGACCCATCAGTTGCGCTTTTGTTACACATTAGTGTTTGTTACACATTAGTGTATTAGGTTATGCTTTACATTTGTAAGTGTGAAGTATGAGATGATCTCATGCACTCTGAGATCATGGGTCACGGTTTAGTAATGATTAGAGAGAGAGCACGACAAATGGCTGTTAAAAGGACAGACGGTCAGCAGTTGGAGCTTCACCACTCTCCTGCAACATCTGTAGCCTTTCACATACCATCAAACAAAATACAGTCTCATTTCATGAAACAACGCTGAAAAGCTGTGATCTTGGGTAATGTATTGCACAATAAGTTATCTTACCTAGCGATCTCACATTTGCTGACGTCCACACCTCTCTTGGGCATGAATCCCATCCCTCTCTGGGGCTCCTTACTGCTGAAGGTGCTGAGGTAGTGGACGTATGGCGGCTCGTCTGTGATCTCAAAGTAACGGATACTGCTGTCCCCCTACGCACACACACACACACACACACACACACACACACACACACACACACACACACACACACACACACACACACACATAAAATAGAATATATCTACAAACATGTCTGTACATATTATACGGTACATTTACAAACATGATTTCTACCAAACAAACCAATGTCTCTGTACCTTTCCACAGAGGTAGACCATGTTTGCATCTGCATCATAATATGGTAACAACACTCCATTACTTGTGTCCAACTCCAACAGTGCAATGGGCTCCTCAAAATTTGTCTGTGGAGAGTAAAAATAATGAAGAAAGACAATTTGCCATGTACATGCATATAAGTGTATGCATATTTCTGCGCCTTGTGATGTGCACGAAAACAGCAGGTGAAATGTTTGTTACCGGGTCCCAGAGTCCGAGCTCTCTCTGGCTCATCCTGGTGAATCCTGTGGTGAAGATGTTTCCGTCTCTGGTGAAGATGGCTCTCATTGGCCGGATCCCCTCATGTGGAGCCAGACGTTCCTGTTGGTCGAAGAGGCAGAAATAACTACAAATGCTTCTTCCTTGTTCACCTTTTTTCTTTTTTTCTTTTTTTATTTGTGTTTTTAGAGGAGAGTTAGATTAATTAATATTGACCAGTACACTCATAATGTGTCCCAAGGTACGCCGCTGGTTAGCTTTAGCTTAGCATAAAGACTGGAAACAGGGGAAAACAGCTAGCCTGGCTCTGTCTAAAAGGTATCAAAATCCACCTACCAGCACCTCTAATTAAAACAACGTATCTAGTTGTGTTATATCCATGCAAAAATCAAAGAAAGTTACATTTCACAGCCAACATAGTCTGGCATAAGACCTTCTGTAAAATGGCAAACTGTCTTTTTTCCATACCTTTTTTTACTGTATCTGAAACAAGGTATAATGTGAACTATTGAGCTTTATACGTGCTGGCAGGTCGATTTTGTTACAGTTGGACAGTGCCAGGTTAGCTGTTTCCATGTCTTTATGCTAAGCTAAGTGGCTGCTGGCTGTTGCAGCATATTTAACCAACAGATAAGAGTGTGCTATTGATCTTCTAATCTAACTCTCCTCCAGAAAGCAAATGTTAGCCTACTATTATTAGCCACTATTACTTTAATGGGTCCACTATCAGCAGAAATAGCCTACATATATATAGCCTATAATATACTCCTAAATGTTGTTAAAGAGCTCAGATAGTGGTGTTTTTGTATTACAATGAATTACACTGTAAAGGCATGTATTTATATTAGTATTTTCTACTCACGCACCGCAACCACCTCCCTCTTGCGGGGGTCACAGACACGCAGACGTCGGTCCTTACAGGTGGTGCAAAACAAGCTGCCGTTTCGGTTCCAGCTTATGCTGTAGATGAGGTCTGGGTGGTCTTCCATGGTGATGAGGGGCTCGCCTGTTCCCACGTTCCAGATTATAATCAAGTTATCACTGCCTGGGGTCAGAGCAAAAGATGGACATTTGAATGTACCCACACTCATACAGTCAAAAGGGTGTGTGTGTGTGTGTGTGTGTGTGTGTGTGTGTGTGTGTGTGTGTGTGTGTGTGTGTGTGTGTGTGTGTGTGTGTGTGTGTGTGTGTGGGTGTGGGTGTCCTACCCGCAGTGAGTAGTATATTGCGTGCGGTGGGGTGCCAGGTGACAATGCCAACACGTTTGGAGTGTCCCTCCAGGATCACAATGGGATCAGAGATGGGGCTGGTCAGTGAGCGATCTGGGATCTGCCACACCTGGAGAGGAGGGATGAAGGAAAATTCTGTGTCTGATGTTATACAACAAGTGTTATCTGTCCAGTAGTTAGGGTAAATGATTTTAAAAGTGTAGCTCACTTGAATTATAATCCATTTAACCAATGTATGGCCTCCTGGTGATAAATATTATAAATTACTTGTTTTAATTTGATGTTAACAATTTAATGTGAAAAGTGTAAAAAGGCACATATCAAGAGTTTGACATTCAACTGTAACCTATATCAATCATCATATATCAACCCAGAAGTTGCTATATGCACCATTGAGAAAAAACAGATGGAAGTGACTGTACAGTACATATATACTATATCAGAGCACAGTATTTCTACCTATACCAATTTTAAACCTCTGTACAAACATCAATCATATCACAGAGGATACAGAGATAGGTGTACAGGTCAACAGCTTTCATTTTCTCATTAAACTCAGCACACTGCCACAGATTTACTGCTTCTCGATTTTAATTTGTTCATAGATTTTCTGACAACGGCTGTTACAGTGATACATTTCTTTTGCTTCAGGGTCAAGGTGACAACCGATGACACCCACCCACTAATGTCCACACCAGTGTGCAACTCCAGTATAGCTGCTTACTTTTGCTCTTAAAACTGTGATCAACACTAAGTCATTCGTTTTTTACCAATTCATTGTGTCAAAAATATAATGGCATGTTTACATTTTAAGTTGAAACTCATGTTCATCCATCAATCCATTCATTTTCTGACCTGTTTAGATGCCTGTCCCAGCATACACTGGGTGAGCCAGGAATTTAGAAATACTGAGATCAGGAGTCCACACTCCTGCACAATCCATCATCCTAAGAATACACTAAGAAATATTTGTCAGGCCAAACTTTTTATTCATTTATTTTTTTGGGCATTTTAGGCCTTTATTTGTATAGGACAGCTGAAGACATGAAAGAGGAGAGAGAGGGGGAACGACAAGCAGCAAAGGGCCACAGGGCGGAGTTGAAACTGTGGCCTCCGCCTTAAGGAGTAAACCTCTATATATGGGCACCTGCTCTACCAGGTGAGCTACCCAGGCGCCCCACACAATTATTTTACATTAGACCTTTTCAGACAAAAAAATATTAAAGATATTGAGTCTAAAAAAAAAAGACTAATTTAAAAAGATGTGCAATTTCTACGCAAATGTAGTATACACAAAAACACAAGCAACAAAACGGAACTAGGAAAACTTATTTCTCAATGACATGGCCTATTCAAACACAGCAGTGGATTGGTTGGTCAAGACGCTTATGAAGAAGCACACAAATACATCCACTCTAATGACCCTTTTCAGATGACACAATGATCTGTCTCTGTGAACTGAAGAGAATGACATCACAGTTATGACCTTTCTCCTCAACAGCGGCAACACTGCCAAGACTGGACAGCTGCAACTGTCTGTCTGTGTACTGGACATAAACAAAGCGCCACACACACACACACACACACTCAAACAGCATCCCAGCAGCTGTTGCCATAGGAGAAGCAGTGATTCAGTAATGCACAAAAATTCCTGCGTTGTCGTTGTGAACAAGTGTGGGCAAATCTGTTGTCAATGACAACTGTTCTGACGTGCAGATGCTTGCTGAGTCAACAGACATGTTGTCATAATACAAAGGACATTTTATAGACCAAACAGCTAAACGATAATTGGAAAAATAATTTATAATGAAAATAATTGTTGGTCGCAGCCATAGACTGTATGAAATAATAGGTAACAGCCCTGATCTAGCTCACCAAAAAATTATCCTTAGAGATGTCAGTTCTGTGAGGCTTGTGTCCTTATTTGTGTCAGTGGAGCAGCTCATCACTCAGTTACATCCCAGAAACTTAACCTAGTTCTCATTACCTGCTTTTGGAGAGTTGTGTGTGTGTGTTGTAAGTCTTCAATGGCATCACAATTTCTCCAATAATATGATTAACTGTTAAACACATTGTTTATAATGTTTTAAAATTACAGATTGTGAGAAAATATTGTTTTAAAATGGGAATTAAAGATTAATTATACATCCTAGATGTCATAATGGCCATTCAGCAGTACAGTACAAGTTATTTGCATTAATGATAAAGCACAGTTAAAGGTTGTATCTATCTGTATTCATCTCCTGCAGCCCAGGTCTCACAGTGCCCCCTGCTGACTGAACTCAGTCATGAGCCTCAGGGCCGCAGAAACCTGGGGTGTATCACAACCACGTTTGGAAGAACTATAGAGCTTTTTGTTTTCAGTCTAAAACTGAAAATTGTGTTCACAATTCCCCTACCTATTGTGCAATATGTACATGTATTAAGATGTTTTCCCCCCATCATTTAAATTCAAATTTCATTGTCAGACCTTCCCATGACCTACTTAAGTGCTGCCTAATTTAAAGGCAAGATACGTGGAGGACAAGACAGCATTTTAAGCTGACATGATTTTAACAGATTATTTCATGTAGGTGTAAGGTGATGGACAGCAGGTAGAGCCGAACATAATCACCACAGACTGATGATGAATATTTAAACTGTTCTCTACATCCTGAGTGTTCATATCCTGCATGCTGAGCCTTCTGAAGTTTTCTGGTCTGATGAAATGACGCTGAATGATTATCAAACCACTTAACGTAGGCACAGGAAACGTATCATGTAAAAGAGAACAGATAGTCTGGGAAAGATGTCATACCGTAAAAAAGACAGACAAACAGGGAACAGTTGGAGCAGCAGGAGTAGCAGCAGCGTTACAATGACGAAGGTTGGCTGCAGACAGACAACAGAGTCCGGCCAACTTGTCAAGGACAAAATATGATGAGCAGACTTATGAAGAGATAGAGATGAGACAGAACAGGTCGGTGGAAAGTCAGCTAGGTAGAGAGGTAGACACGCTAATGCCTTAACTGACTCACTTCCCTCGTTTAACAGGGATGTGATGACCTCTATGGCTGTTATCTGAGTCACCGAACAACAAACTCCTCCACACACATTTGCAGTTTCTCTCTCCCACTCAGAACTTTTTTCTACCTACACACCAGTGGTGGAAGAAGTATTTAGATCCTTTACTAAAGTAAAAGTACTAATACCATACTGTAAAAATACTCTGTAACAAGTTAAAGACGTGTAGTTATATTGTTGGGTAGTTTAATTTATAATAAAACATTTTTTAAACTACATGTGTTTTGTGTGCAAACATCTTAATTTGTAAAGTAACAAGTAACTAAAGATGTCAGATTAATGTAGTGGAGTAAAAAGTAAACTTTTTCTCTCTGAAATCTAGTGGGGTAGAAGTAGTGGCATGAAAAGACTCAAGTAAAGTACAAGAACCTCAAATTTGTACCTAAGTACAGTACTGAAGTAAATGTACTTAGTTACATTCCACCACTGCCACACACACACACACACACACACACACACAGACGTTACCATTGCAGTACAGTCCTCGGAACAGCTGGCCAGGATGTTGTCGTCATGAGGGCACCAGTCGATATCGAGGACCGGTCCAGAGTGGCCGATCACCAGCGGATAATTCTTATCCACGCGACCTGACTGCAACACACATCAGAAGTGACACAGGACTGAGTTAGTACTGTGTATGTACAATAACTGACCATTTACATTCATCCATTTCTCATGACAAAGTGAAAAACTGTAGTAAGCTTTGATTCGGTGATTTGCAAGAAATGTCAAGAAATGTAGGTTGTAACCACGCTAAAAGTGATACGTTTTTTTAGATATCAAAGTTACATGTAACATGATTTCAATGATTTTATTTCAATGTGAAACTCTTCTAAACTAGGTCCATTCCATAGCCATTTCCTGGCTTTTGATCGTATCACACCTTCCTCAGTGTATGAAGTTTGCTTAGCTATCAAGGAACTGTAGATGTTTGAATTTCCCTCTTTTTTTTCAGGACTTCAGAATCAAAATTAGTTTCATTACCAAGAAGGGTTACATGGAATTTGCCTTAGTGTTTGATGCATACAATTAACATCAAATAAATATATTAAATGAACTTGTTTTGTGGTGAGATTATTTTCTCAGATATTATTTCGAAGATCAAGAATGAATTTTCAATCTCAAATGTTTTAAGCCAACATGCAGTTCATGGGGACAATAATTGCTGTTGGGCTCCCATTGACCCCCCCACCTGTTGCCCTCAGCTGACAAGGTTTGTTATTAGAGAATGCAACATGTGTGCACAGTATAACATATAGTGTTAAAAAAATTACATATAGGAGAGGCTACAAGATAAGGTAATAATGCAGGACCCACATTAGTAGGTATTGTACTGAAGGGGTTCCCCTTTTTTGTAGGCTAAACAAGACAAAATGTGGCAGTCAGAACTTCAACATCCAACCAAAACGTTCCAAATAAACTTGCACCCTCATGGTGGACTCCCAGGAAACACACAAAACTAAACATTTTAATATGATGCATACTAAAATCATGAAGTCAGGTCCAAGTTATTCTGTTTCCCTGTTCCTATCTTGTGAACATGTGTATCAACTTTTCAGAAATCACTCCCTCCGCACACATACAACACACACCCCAGAGAGGTATATTTATAGCTTAGCGACGAGGCGTTGAAAGGGGAGTTTTTCTTGTGGCCTGTTGGGGACCCGGAGGGGGGAGATGGAGGACGGAGAGCACGTTGGTGTGTATTAATAGCTTGTCTGTTCACCATGACTCCAGTATATAATCACATCCATTTCCAAGCTCTTTCTAAGTAATTTTCACTGCTGACATGCTGATGAATCTCAGCAGTAATGACCTTGTTATGAAATTATTTATTTAAAAAGTGAAAAATTGTTTATTCCACTCTTTATACTCCAACTATAACTGTACCATAGACTTGGCTGATTATAGCAGTGTCAGTAGTTATTTGGAGGGTTACATTAGCTGTGATCTGCTGTGATCTAACTGGACGGACTGTTAAAATGAATGAAAAGAAAATGAATGAACTAATGAAAAATAAAATGTAAATGAATCCTTTTTTGAACACAATAAAAAGGTTACTGCTGTATTATTCAATCAACTAACAACAGTTACATGTGGAGTTTTTATCACATCAAATCAAAACTCACAGCTATTTTAGCTTTGCATAAATGCATATAGATAGAGTACCAGTCATCTATTTTACTTAGATAGGATCACTGGAGTAGCATACCTAACATGTTAATGGGGGTTTAGTTTTGTCTTTCTGATGTCCATCGTTTATTTTAAGGCAATGTTGTTATCACATTGTCATCACGAGGCTCCACACCACTCCAAAGCATCACATCTTCAAATTTCTGTTCTGTTGCTTTTTCTGTTGCAGTATTTCGGTTTCAGCTATTATAGTGTCCTTCCCAAGTCTTTCACAACATGACAGCTAGAAGCGAATATTATATTCTCTGTTGGAAAACATACAAAAATCAAGCTAAGAAAACTGTTATAAAATAACCACTGCACTGCTGATACCATGACGTGATCATCTTGGAAAAGCAGCTTGTTTTCTGTCATCTTCCGAACTTAGGAATTACATTTATATTATAGGAGGATGAGACATAGGCTTTTTTGTGGATTTCAAATACCTGGGGTCACATGATTTGACCTCAGTACGGAGTGGCCTGCCAAAGGCTTTTCTTCTTCCCCATTACAGCCTGCTGATTATGTATATCATGCAACGTTGATCCTGTCATAGCTACTTCGAGTAATGAGTGTAGTTTGGAAAATACACTGTACCGTGTGGATATATGATTATTTTAAAGGTCTGTCTAATGTGCCTATAAGATCAGCTCACCCTCCTTACTGTTATTTATTATGTGGATATCATATATTTCTCTTGGTAGAAACCTCATTTTGGAACTGTAACAGAACAATACAAAGGGTTCGGAGGTTGGAGGGTAGAGGTACAAACATCTGAAAGTGAAGTGGCAGCACTGATGTCAGTATTCAACACGGCATTGTCTTGATGAGCTGAACAATAAAGTCAGCTCATAAAACACTGAGATACAAAAAGTTACAGGCTCTCCATTTAGGGGAAAAAACTAAGCAAACTATCTTTACTTCTCTTTCTTATCTTCCTCTTTCCCTGTATAGTTCTCCTTCTCTTATTCTCTCTCCTTGTTTCCCCTGACTCTTGTACGACAAAGATAGCTGGGATAGCATCAGAGATGGGCGACCTAGGAGGTTGATTGAGAAGACTACAGTTTTATTTTGACATACTGAATCACAAACACATAATAGCATTAAACAAAGTTAATCTGAGACTGATGGAATGGCATTAGTTTTGCAGGTCATAAACCAAAGTACTGACAAAAATGATTTTGAAATTACATTTTGACTGGATGATAGTCCTAGAGGGAAAGGCAAAGGATCCCCAAAGTCAATAGGATTTATCCTACGGGGACCATGAATATCTGTACAAAATGTAATGGCAAACCATTTATTATTAGCTGAGATATTTCAGTGGTGGACAGACATGACATCTCTAGGGCCATGCCCCTAGTGTTGCTAAAATGTATAATCTTCCCCAAATCACTTCTTATTACTCACAATGTTTATTTTGAATCTTATCTACATCCACTCTGCAGCAAATAAGTTCATACGTGCTCCCCCCTTTGACCTTACTGACTTTAGAGAGGGGCAGGACCAGGAAAGCTCCTCCTCCGCTGGATTCAACGATGACTGCCAGGAACTTTGGGTTGACGGCACAGAAGGAGCTGTCCCACGTCACCTTGGAAACACGGATGTCATCGTAACCCTGCTCAGCCTTGACCGTCTGGCCAAAAACGTGGCGAAACTTACTCTGCCGCACGATGCTGCGACTCATGGCTGAGGTGAGTGGAGGAAGAAAGAAATGGGATGAGAGATTGTAAAAAGTGTATTAACATTTACTAAAGATGTCAGCATCATCACCCATGAAACCAATTATAACTAGAACTAAAATCACCAGCAGAGTTATAATAACAGTTACATACTATATATTCATGTTGGGCCAAAAGTGCCATGATATGATTTATTTTGGGATAGTTATAAAGGTAATTTCTTTTGAAAATGGTGATGTCTCAAATTGGAACAAGACTTTCAGCAAAAGAGTTTGACCTCAACCAAACAAATGCTGTCTGAGATCACAGAACTGATTAAAGCCTACAGAGGAGCTTATTATCACAATATTGCACTCTCTGCAATCTGTACTTGTCATGCTTTATATACTACAGTATTACTGCCGCTGTCTTTGTCATTGAGGTAGGTTTGTTGAATAATGTTTAGAAATGTTTTCTCACTGAACAGTAACTCTCACTTTTGTGTTATGAGCAAGATTTTTTAGGGGTGAGGTGACTAAGTGCCTTTTATTTTGAAAATTGGCAGGACAGTTTACATAAAGTCACAGAAAAAAGATAATATATTTTTGTGTAAGTGATGGTAGCAAGGACTAAATGTCTTCTTTTATTTTCACTCAAAATTATATTCACTGCACAAACACTGCTAAACCAACTGACTAATACAGGCCTACTGTCCATTCATACTGTATATCCATCATTTCTAAAGGCCCCAAAAACATTTTTTTCTCAATCAGCTTCTTACTATGAGTGATGGGGTCAATATGAACACACTATCTTCTGTCAAAGTTACAACAGTTTTGGTTATTTCACTTGAGAGATATCTGTATTGGATTTTATTTGATTTTTGTCACTGGTTTGAAGTAGGTGGGACTCGGTCAGAAAAATGTGATATTACATACTTCCATGCACCAATCAGGATTAAGCAACATTTCAATCAGATTCTAATGACAGTTTGGCCACACAGTCTGGATTAGCTGAGATTTTGAGCGTTAAACTCTTTATAAATAATACCTAAAGATGTTGCCTTTTTTTTACTTTGATTTTGCTTGTAAATTATTGTGTGCCTACCCATACTCTATCTATTCTGTAAAGTGTCCTGAGATAACTTCTGTTATGATTTGACATGATAAATAAAATTGAATTGAATGAATTACTGAATATTTGATGTTGCAAAGAAATACTTTGAATTTAAGCCATTATTTCACGGGCTTGTGCTTTTCTCTGAATAAGGATGACCTGTGTAATGTGTTTGTTGACTGACAACTTGCTGTTCTGTGGCTGTCCCAGGCAGCCGGCCAGAGGGACTGTAATCCTCCAAAACACAGGACATATTCTATAACAGTGCCTGCCATGAGTACAGATATTAATAGTTGATTGTCCCACTAAACCGTATGTGACGGCCAAACATCTAAGACAGAACAGATAAAAGGCAGGGAGAGAATCAAATATACAGTATGAGAGATACAATGCCAAAACACAGCACAGCAGTTACATTCAATCACACCCATGTGGTACAATCCTTATAAGAATGACGTTTAAAACATATCTAACATACGCTCCCAGACTGCACTGACTTACATAAGGAAAAAATTAAAGAACTAGAACTATAGGCCCGCATCGGTCCCTGAAGACGTCTGATAAATGCAGCAGAGTCCTTTCTCTTTTTAAAAGGATGATCATAAACTCCTCACAATCAAAATAAAAGCATATGAAACAACTGAGGCCAATCAAGTGACAGAAATCCTGCTGTCATCAGTGATGATATCTAACTTTCACACTATCCAACATTTAGCCCCAAACTAAACCTACAGACTGTGGGAATCATGCTCGTTTCTTTCCTGGAAGCTCTCCTTTATCAGATTTACATTCCAGCGACCATTTGAGTCGGCCAGCTGTGGGGCATTTTAGGGCGAGCACAATATCATACTTCATACTGTACCTGTAACTATTATTTAAATTCTGTGCTTGATTGAACAACTCGAAAATCTAACAAAAAAATAAAACAATAAATAGAAACAATAAATAAAGATAGGCCTATCTTAAAGTTCATAAGAATTGATTAGGCTACTCAAGAGAGCTTCCGCTCTTTCTAAGTTAGATAAACCAGCTGCCTAATTGAAATGTGGTAAGGGTAAGATTTTAATCATTGCAAAAACTAAAAGCATCCACGTGTATGCTTTGGGAAACCTGATGCAGAAATGTATGATGGAATGTATAGTAAATTAAAACTGGAAAACCTGCGACATGCTCTTTTAATTCTGCCTCAGGTTAATGAGATTGCTCTCCTCTGTCGCACATGGGACGGCTCTGGAGAGTCGACACAGAGCGAAAGAATGACACTGCCACTTTCCTAATATAGACATGACAAACTGCACTGTCCCACCCGGGCCAGCCTGATCCTAAATGGTCTCAGAATGAAGGCAGCGCACTCTGTGGCGCTTTATCGTTAATGAACTGGACCGTAAATTTAAACACAGCCTATACAAACACACACACAAACTCGGGGACATATGCTGTCAGGGGCGCAGGGGGTGCGGGACAGGGAGAGAGGGAGGGAGGTTAGTTAGTTAGCCTAGGTAGCCTACACCATGCTCCTTAAAGTAGCTCGCAGCTGCCATGCACGACTCAATTGCTCCGTTCACAGTGGGGGAAAGTGCACAATCACAGTGTAGGCCTACCGACGGTGTCTTTCTTTTTTTGGGGGGGGGATTTCCAAAAGTGGGGACGCAGACTCCAGCAGTGCAGTATAGAAGCTGACGCACCTCTCACTTCACTGCAGCACAGACACTAACGTAGCTACATATTAGGAAAGATAGTCCACAGCTCACCTCAGGTTTTGGGGAGGCCCCTCTTCCCTAGACAACTTTCACGGTTTCTGTTGTGTAGTCTAGGCTACTCCTCCTCCTGCTACCTTTCCTTTGAACGATATTCCCTGCGATCCGGTTTCCTGGAGTTGCTGAGGAGACGCACTGGACAACTGCGTGACGCTCCTCGGCAGGGAAAGAGAGGGTGTGGGTGGGTGGGTGCTGTCTATTTTGGAACACTCTGACAGTAAGGGGAAACGTGACGCGCGCCGGTAACAGGGGGCCAGCGCGTCCCCGAGGGTCAGTGCCACAACTGTGATGGTCTATAGACTAACTGTGACTGAAAGCACAGTGGGACATAAAACGGTACTTTACTCCTGCAAACAAGGATTTTGTGTGGCCACAAGATGATGATCAGAGCTAAAAAAATAAAGTAAATAAAAAATACACTTAGAACGCTGAAGCATGCCGGTTTGCAGAGAGCAGGATGGAAATAAAAATGTGCATTATTAAAAACAAACTTATGAATTACCCAAGTTTGTAGCATCTAGGTTTAGTTTTTTACTACTAGTTTAGTGTAAAAGGCAAGCAAAACAAAGTTATCCACAGCTGCTGTTGTGTGTGAAGTTAGCTCAGTATAAAGAAATGTTAAAATAATTGTAAAAATAAACAACTAATACTGTATGTTCACCAGCTTGTTCACCACTGTTACGATCAAAGTATCATTTATGGTTGTTTTGATTTAGCAATTTTCTTACAGCTTACAGTAGCCTATATTTCCTGCCTTAAACTACACTGCTAGCCACTCCAAATGTGAAAAACAGCATTTAAATAAATGGAATGGTCTTAAATACGTTCAAATGCTTGCCAAATTCATACAAATCTTAAACTCTGAGCGATACATAAAGTGTCAGCAAGGAACCGCTATCACAAGGGACCAGTTCCCAGTATAGAATCTGTGGATCTTTGCAGTTGTTGTAGTAGTTAGTGGCAAAATAACAGGGACATTGACTCTGGAAAAATAGACTTTCTGGCTCTTATTTTTTAAATGCAATGTTTGGTTGCTCTGAAGTGTTAACACATTCATGGTGAACGTGCTCCTCTGACACCCTTACATGTATGCAATGCAGAATGGTTGCATCTAATGATTTTCTGCTTTTATCCATTTTATATCACAGCAAACTGAATATCTTTGGGTTTTGAACGGTCAGGCGAGCAAAATAAGCAAATTGAATTGTGGACATTTTTACTATTTTTGGACAATTATAGACTAAATGATATAAAATATAAAAATATTCGGAAATGTCAAAATTCAACACATCTTTTGTTTAATCCATCAGTTATGTCATGACCTTTACATTACTGTACACAGACTCACAGCAAAACAGACTCAATGATTTCCATTGTTTAATGGTCACAGTTGAAGCACATGATATAAAAGAATATTTACACTGATAGGTTAAAATAAAAAAAACCAAAGGAAAACCAGTTTTTGACAATACATCAGCATACCCAACAGCTGCTACTAAGCATGCTCCCCAAAAGTAGCAACCATACATAAAAAAGCCACATTAAAATTAAAAAGGGAGTAAAGTGCATGTATGACAGACCTCCCTGTACAGAAATTTGATAGACTGCAGAGCAGCTTCACTTGCCAGTCATAGGCACACTCCTAAAATGTGTACAAAAGAGAGAATTACTTTTTAAAAAAAGAAGAAAAGTACATACCCACATGGTAAAGTTGTGCTACAGTCACACTCACACACAGACACAAACCAGATATAAAAACATGTACAGTTCCTAAAATGTCAACACTCACAATATAGACCTTTACATCCCAAAGAGAACATAGCAGAAAACTCACAAATATACACTCTGCCTTTAACTCCCAATCCCCTAACCTACTTTTTCTCCCACACAGCAATACATACATTAAATGTCTAGTTTGAGTGGCATCAGAACTGTGAGAGGACATGAAAGACGAGTTTACTTCAGTTCATAGAGTAGACAAGTTGAAATTGTTTTTGACCGACGGAGACATTCCAGGAATCCAGAGCCTGAAGTTTGTGCATGTCAGATGTGGTTCAGACTTACTGAGGTATTGTGTAGTCAAAACAAACTTAAAATAAAAAAAAAAAAAAAAAAAAAAAAAACAGCATTACTCTTCTCTTTGCATTTTTTTTCAATAAACGGCACAACAATGCAGCCATTTACAGTTTCCGGTCACCAGCTCTGGATACACCTCTCTTTGGGGGAAAAGACTAATCTGTTGTGTCTGCGGTTCGACCTGAGCTCTTTGTCTTTAAATGCGCTGCTGCTAGCACAACCCATGTTTAAAAGCAGTCTCCAGACAGCAGAAATGACATGATTGGTATTGTCAGTACTATGTACTAAGTTTATCTTTACATAGTCTCACTTTGCCAGACCCAAAGCGTGCTAAAGGAGAGTCTGGCTACTCCACACAGCATTCGGGGATGGGAGGAAAACGTGCTCTGGTATAATGAATTTCTTTAAACCAATCAGAATCGTCATGGGCGGTCTAAACTCCGCACAGAGCCGCGGCAAAATAGTCGTGCGAGAGAAAACTCCGATTGGACAGATAGTCTAATTAGCTGTCTCAATTTACCCTGCAGCGACCTGAGGAGTAGTAAACAATAGTCCTCATAAATCCACCGAATTTAAAATTCTAACACAAAGAAAGCAGAAGGAAACGGAATCCGGTGGAATTTCCTGCAGCACCGGAGCAATCCCAGAAGTGGAACGCAAAGGATATAAACTAATCTTTACATGACCATTTTGAACCAAATCTGCAGGTTTGACAAGTATGGATGTTGAAATGATGTTAGTCAGATTAAATTACTTGTCAGATTGCACCAGCTGTATCATTTTCATGGCAGCTACCCAGCACAACTAGCAAATATTGATGAAGAGACATGAAAGAATGAGAAGAGAAAAACAGAGGCTACCTTCCACCTAACATCAAGTCAGAGTATTGAATGAACCAACAACGATCAAGTAAATTATCAAGTTCATGATGGTGGAACCAGCAATGATGTTAAGAGAGAATATGTGCATGCTCAGGCATATTAACATCTGAAACAAGTTATACATTTGAATGATTGTTTTTGCTGCTTTTTGAATGCCTTCTTCTAAAATAGTTTATATACTACACAGCACTTCAAATTTGATTCCTAGTTTTAATTTCAATTGACCGGACCCTTCATAGCCTTGTCACTGTTCTTGCACTGAAAAATTATCTCATATCTCGGATTTCACAGAGGAAATAAAATGTACAGAAACTTCTTAACATATCCTTAAGGCAAGAGGCATTGGTCTGTTTTGCTGAATAAATCCAACATTATGCACTTGATTTCCATTTCTCACAGGTGTGCATGATCCCTCTCTCTCTCTTACACACACACAAACACACTTGATGAGGGTTACATGGTGTGGTAGAGGGTACTAGCAGTCCGTTTCTTAAGCCGCCTCAGGGGGTGAGTCCTTCCATATTGCTGCTTTGTTGCCGTAAATGTCAGCCCAGGCAAATGCAGAGAATCTTGGTCAGAGTTAGGGAGTTGTCCTCTCTGCGGACTGGATGGTGGAGAGACTGCTGGTGCGGTTTCTCCAGCGTCAGAAAGCCTCTCTGCATCAGTCCCGAGGACTTCTAGCTGCTGGCCGCCTGAGGAAGGAGAGTTGTGGACCCGCTGCTTCTTGGACTCATCGCTAGCTGTGTGGATCGGAGGTTCTGTGGAGGACGGAGCTACAGAGGAGCGGCTGAACTCCCACTCACTAAGGTCATTGGCTAGCAGCTCCAGACAGCCTAGTTTGGCCAGAGAGGCTGAGCGCTTCATCAGGGATGGAGGGGTCAGTCCAGCCTGGCGAATCCTTGCTTCTACCTCTTTGACCCTCTTCAAGCCAGCGCCCCCTCGCTTCCTGGTTCCAGCACTGAGGCCAAAAACCTGGTCCACACATCTGGCCTTGCAGGCTCCATCCATGCTCACCTGCTGCAGGAAGGCACCCAGCTCGCACAATGTCTCCCATGTCTCCCTCATGATGACGTCACCATGAGGTCCCTCTGTGGAGCAGTCCCAGTCTGTGCTCGTCTCCAACTCTGTCACACCCTCCAAACACAGGAAGTTCACAGAGGCAAAGGGAGAATGGACAGAGCGGTGGAAAGAAGAGGAGGTAGAGAGCAATCTAGTATCAGCAGAGTGGAGTTTGTGTCCTTTTGTGCTTCCGGTTTTATTTCCTAGTGCCCCCCTCTCAACTACATCACCACTCTCCCTTTTAACTGGTTCAAACTTCCCATCATCCTGCTCTTCCTGCAGAGTGCTAACTTCTGACACCTGCAAGCCAATTGATGCATCCTGTGGATCTGACAGTGTAACAGCATGGACACTGGGTGGACGCCGCTGAGAGCCGGAGGAGCTGCGGGAGAGGGACGGTGGAGATGAGGAAGGTGACACAGTCTCATGCTCCTGTTTCATTCTTTGCTCCAGCTGTCGTGTGACATGCCGCACGGACCCCCTCGTCCAATCGCTGTAGAGACGAGCAGGCACTGCTGCCTCCTCCTCCTCTTTGTTGTTCACTTCCTCTTTCACATTCTCAGCTTCCTTCTGTGATAAAACATCTCCATCCTCCATTTGCTGCCTCATCTTCCTCACTTCCTGGTCCTGGGGGCCCTGAGGCTCTGTGTGCACTGCAGGCTTCAGTCCTGTGACCTGCACAGAGACGGTTATTTCCTACAAAGAAAAGAGAGATTGTATAAAAGATAATTTAGTTTAAAACACAAAACAAAACATTTTTTTAATTCATCAATACAGAAAAAAAAAAAAAAAAAAACATTCAAGTAAAATGTATTCTGAAGTGACAAATACTCTGCATAGAGCATTTCACCTTTTGCCAGCAGGTGGCACCTTGGACTCAAGAAAACAAAAGCTAAACAAACAAATGAATAATTTGAGACCAAATTTAACTGCTATCAGGTCAATACACCTCCAAATGTCGTAGAAATTCTAATTCTATCTAAGAATTATTTGGATAATCTCTATATCATTGGGCATTTTACACAAGCATAGCCTTGAAAAAAAGATCAAAACATCTTATCAACATCTTACAACACTTATCTCCAAACATCCAAATTTAGACCTTCGTCGGAGCATGAGAAGAGCCTGAGCTCTGAAGAAAGTCTATGTGACCCAAAGCATAGACGATAATGGGTGTTGGAAATAAGTGTACAGTAGTTTCGGAAAAGTTTTGCTACAGGCAGTAGCCTTACCTTTCTTTTCTCTTCTACCTTCCCCTCACTAGTGGAAACCTCCTGAGGCAGTGGTTGTTCCTTGCCACAACTCTTCAGCTGGGGCGACTGCTGCACCGCAGCACAGTGAGTTTTATCATCTTGACTCATTCCCTTGAACTTTTCTCTGGCACTGAAAAAGTTAATGTGATCTGCGCTGTGGCCGATCAACACCTCGTCGTCTTGTGGAATGGCACTGGGGTAGCTGATTAATTCACTAGTTGAGGGAGGATGTGCTGCTAAACCATCCAAAGACAAGCCACACATCTGTTGGTCACAGTCTGTTTTTTTGACAGGCACTGGTGCAGGCAGACATTGTGGTCCAGCCTTTTGTGTGCTTGGTGTTGTCATGGGCTCAGGCACTGACACTAGCATTGGTTTTATCACAGGCAGAGAGCAGGACAACACCTGTGGTTTGATAACCTCATCCATGTAGACTGGAGTTGGGGATGGGGCAGGGGAGGGGGGGAGGTGGTGAAAAGATGGAGGCGGGTGAGGCTGGCCCACTAAAACACTCTGTGCAATAGTCACCATGTCTGTCTTTTGAGGTTCAGGCACCACAGTGGCGGCCCTTGGCTGGAAGAGAGGAGGTGATGAGGGCTGCTCCACAGAGTCACATAAGCCATTGGAGAGTGGAGGAGATAACAGAGACACAGAGCCAGCTGTGGGCTCGGGACAGGGGGAGTCCAACTGGGTGATTTGGACTTCAGCGGAATGAGAAGGAGCCTTAAGGCTTCGAGCTTCAGCATTGCCTGATGGAGCTGCCACCCCCTGAAAGTACGAAGAGCTGAGTTGATTGGAGTGGATGCCAGTATCAGGCTGGCTGG
Organism: Perca flavescens; assembly: GCF_004354835.1. Classification (NCBI taxonomy): domain Eukaryota; kingdom Metazoa; phylum Chordata; class Actinopteri; order Perciformes; family Percidae; genus Perca; species Perca flavescens. The sequence continues at coordinate 18,949,738 of NC_041343.1, forward strand.
TGGAGTGTGTTGCTTTGCCAGTGGTGGTCGAAGTTCCCAGTGAATCCAGCAGTTCTTTCACAGAGGGATCAGACGTGCGGCTGGCCTGGTAATGGGCGTCAGAGCGACCCAGGCTATGCGGTTGGGCATGAGATTTAGACAGTGGCTCATGGTGCTCAGACAGGTCGCTGTCAGAGTGAGAACGCCACAGTTTGTTGTGCCTCTGCTTGCTGTAGGAGGGGTGGGAAGAAACATGGCACAGTCACTCCTATCCTCCATGCAAATATATAAACATGCACATAAATGTATTGTGTCACAGATAAATATGATTTGGCTGTGTGAGCCTTTTGTTTCATCCTGACGGATAGTTTGGTTTCGTTAGCCTTAGCAATCATACACTCCATGCAGTGTTGACATCATGCTACAAACACAAATCCATATTAAATGTACTGTTAATGTGGGTACCTGGCAAGCAGTATGCCCTGATACTCCTCCAGCTGTCTCATAAAAGAGGGATTAGGTTTGGTCACAGCTCGACGCTCCTTGACGTAATCAAGGGCTTTTTTCAAATCCCAGCCGTGCTCCTTCATGGCGTAAGCGATCACTGTGGCTGCAGAGCGACTTATACCCATTTTACAGTGCACCAGGCACTTAGATCCAGCTTTCCTGGAGTAAATATGAAGAATCAAGCACATATCAGCATATCGGCCTATTAACAGTTCTGTAAGGCAGTTTTTCAATGGATCTAACTCCTAAAAAAATGACGAGCAGATCAGAAAAAAAAAAAAAAGAGAACATGCATTCATCAGAAACTCACTTAGCTCTAGATATAAACTTGTAGGTGTCATTCCAATAAGCAAGCAGGTCAGTGGCCTCCTCATCGTAAACACGTATGTTGTGGTACTCAAACACACCGGGGAAGAAGTTATCGATCTCCCTGGTTACATTCAGGATGTACTGAACCCTAAGTGAGAATGAGAGGAAAGATTAGAAGAAGATGAGAGAGATGATAGGAAGTGCAGCGTGTTTGGATAACAGACTGAAGAATGTTTTAACCCAAACATTTAATTTAATCAAAATGATTGGTCTTATCATATAATACTTCATATTTTTACAGACTTAAATACAGCTCATACTGTGTTGTTGTTTTTGTCCCCCTTCTTACCCGCTGTTCTGCAACTCCTCCAAATTGGATGCATTCCACTCAGATCCCTGTAGGAAACAAAAGCAATCCTCAGCCTAGTTCAGAGCCTTCAACTGAGCTTTTCATAATGCTTAAATCCTGTTGCAAGGCATGCCTGACATTCAAAGTGCACTCCAAACCAAACAAAAACAAAGTAATTTCAAATTTGGAGAAACTAAGAATTATACAAGACTATCTCATATTTTGCCAGGTTCCCAGACAAGGATTAAGCTTGACGTACAACCAATGTTCATACATTTTACTTAAAAGAACTAAGAAACGTTCTCTTAAGTGTTTTGATTAATTTGTGATCTAGCTGTTCTGGCAGTTCTTCATCTGGTGGATTTCAGCATAATGAGCCAAATGTGCCAAATGCAGCAGTGGTACTCTGGAGGTGCAACCTACCAAGAAGACGTGATCAAAGATCTCCGTAGGACTGTCCATCTGGCCCAGAATGACAATCATCTCATTGTCAATGTACTCCTTGAACTCTCGCAGGTTGCATGTCATGTGCATTTCCAGCTCTGTTCGGATCTACAGAACACATCCAGCCAGAGAACACAGACGCACGCACCAATGAAAAAAATGGATGCATCCGTTTGGAGCATCTACAAAATCCAGCATCTGAAGCACTGACTCACCTCTTTACAGGTGACATTCTCAAGGTCTTTCTGCATCATGATCTCCCTCAAACTGGTTTTGATCTGACGCTCTGTCAGCTCTCTTTCTGTAGGTCTGCAGAAACAATACATATTTATAATTATATTGTCTAGGAATATAGTTTTCAAAAAGGGGGAGGGAGAAAATAAAAAGTGAAGAGATATTGGATACTTACGCATCGGAGAAAAGCACGGGTGAATCGGCACGGTGTGACTGCACATCCTGCATGGTGTTCCACTCATTGATGCGTGCCTGGTCGGAGTAGACCCTGCTTTGATAGTAGCTGACCCAGGTGAGGAACAGGCTGCCTGGGAAGTAGTTGTGACAACGAGCCACCTCGCATGCTTTATGGAGTGACTGGAGGGCCGACCTGTGAGTGAGCAATTGAGAATGAAAAATGAGATTGAGAGACAGGAGATGCAGAAAAGAGAGTTTGAGATCAAGACAGAAAAATAAACTTTCAAATAAATGGCAGGGGCATGATTTAGATACCAAGGTAAACACTTGCAAACAGTAAAAAGGTCAGGTATGAATATCCATTTCTACCAAGTCGTGTAATTAATGCAGTGTGACTCACCACATGGCCTGCACAGAAACCGGCTTGAATACATGCACTCTGCTATCAGTTGACACACTGAAACCCCTGGGAGCAAGAAAAGAGGGAGCACAGAGGCGAGAGATGAAACAAAAACATTAAATAAAAAAATAAAAAAAAGACAGTCAGCCATCTTCGCAGCCTGGTGCTAAGTGTGTGTTTGCTCTGTGATTAAAACACGTGGGATATTTTCTTACCCATCTCCGTCCAGATGTATCAACGTGTCGCTCCATAAGGGCAAAACCAGCCCTACAGAACATGAGCTGGGAGAGGGGGAAAAACAAAGTCTCTGTTACAACTTTATGCACATTATCAAAACAGACACATATAAGCTTGTGTATCTTACTGTCCCACCTATCAACAGGACTGAAATCCATTCCCAGCACCACGCTCTCCTCCGTGTCCTGACGACCATTGGTTGAGACCACCACCATGTAGCGGGTGATCGGAGTGTGGGCGCTCTCCAAACGAACCGCCTGGAGCAGGAAAAACAGTTGATGGCTTGACAACCAATTGACAACCTTTAAGACCGAATTTTGTGTTTGCGTTATAGTGTGTACCCACCAGTTTGATGTTGTCCTCTGGTCTGAGGAGAGTGAACATGGTTTGCAGATGCTGCTGGATGTCTCCTGGTGAGATAAAAGTAATAAAAAAAAACACCTTATATCAGTGTCTGATCAAGCACTGCAGTTATGAATAAATGACAGCTTTTTACCAACAGCACATGTGATAGTCACCTGCATGTTTGCTGCGCAGCTGTGAGAAGCGAGAGGCAGATGAGGGAGAGGAACCATTTCCTCGAGGTAAGAAGAGAGCAGCTCCTTTAACTGTCAGGAAACTTTCACTAATGCTGGACAGATAGAGAGAAAAAATAAAGTGAGTGAGAACCACCCATGAACAGTAATTAGATTCATACAATTGGCTCAAAAAAAATAAAAAAAAAATAAAAGTGGTTTTGTGCAAATGTATAGTTTGTAGAGCTGAAACAATTAGTGTATTAATGTAATAGTTCATCGACAGAAAGATAATCAGCAATTATTGCCCAGTCTCAGCTTCTCAAATGTGAGGATGTTCTGCCTTTCTCCATCTTACATGATAGTAAACCAACTGTCGGACAAAACAAGTGATATAAAAACACCAGCAATTTGTCACCATTTTCTGACAATTTAAAAATGAAACTAATTCTATGTAGGCTACTGTTTCTGGTGTTGGGGGGGGGGTCTTTTATTACCCAACTGAATGAAGCAGAAGCTTTGGTTCTTCATTATGAAAACATCTGCTGAATATTGAGTATGAGGGATTTTGTCGTCTGAAAGTTGAATGAGTTTCAATAATGGTGATTTAATCTTGTGTTTTCTTAGAAAATACACATGCCATCCTGTACAAACAACATGTACAAACAATAATTGGAGGGATTTATGTGCCTTTATGAGCTCAAGACACTTCAGTGTGCAGTTTACAACAAACAGCAGCTGGTTCCAATAACGTGCTGGCTTAACTGAACTGGACATGGTCATAAGAAGACAGGATGCAAAACAGACGAAGACGTATTGAGTCACCAAGGGAAAAAACAACAACCTAGGGGAGACCGTGATAAGCCCTATTTCAACAAACGGTGGCATATCCCTTTAAAAGTATCCACTTACATTTCAGAATTAGAAACAAGGAAGTTAGATAGTTTTTACATTTTTGTTTAAACAGTCTTAAACCACATCTTAAATTGAATTAAAAAAAGTCACATAACATGAATGTCAGCATGTATTGTCTCCCAGTGAAACTCTTCACTTGCTAGTGTAAAAGCCTCTATGCCATGTCGCCATCCTGAGGCCAAGAGAGGGATCAACAGCAACAGGGATTTTGTGCACACCAGAAATGTGTCTTCTGGTTGCCACACTGTGTTGTGTGCCATCCTATAAGATCCCAAATATTTTACCCTATGTGAAGACACAGGATGAAAGCTGAGCTTTCATCAAGTGTAAATGCACAAACAGACTCTACTAGACATCTTATTCAAGTAAACTATGTCTTGATTTGGTTGATCAAACAGCCAATAAATTTCAATGTTCATTTCCAGCATTTGTTCTCTGAAGATACTTGGCTGGCAGAATATATATCTGTCACAGGTACACTGTGTACCATTGCTGCTGTGCCCCCTCAAGATGCATAAAAAAGGTGGGTGAATCTGCAGAGTGCACATAAGGAGATGAGTATGGCATCTGGCAGACATTTCACATGGAGCAAAGGGAAGGAAACGTCTTCCTGCAGCCACTGACTCTGCTGCTCCTGTGCTGTCATATCCTTCCCTTTAAGTCATCATGGGAAAACCACATTCCTTTGTCATACCAGATTACTGTAACCACATATTGGAAAGTCTGGCAAATGAGAATATGACATGTGTCAAGACAGGATATAAAAGGGACTGTCCAAGTATGCTTCCAAGTCAGCAAAAAGGGCAACCAGTCACTGATATTATAACTAGCCTACTAAACTAAATCAGACTCTAGCAGCGTTAATTAGGCATCTCACTGAGAATACAATAACCTCAATATGTCACTGCAATTCATAGTTAAATATCTTGATACAGAAAGCCTGGGCCCTAAACACAGTGTAAACTTACAGCTGATAAATTTCCCCCTGAGAGATTACAGAGTTCTCGGTGAAATAAGGTCTCATCTTCACCCCGCAGCAGGCGCAGAAGCAGCCGGCGGATGAGCTCCGTGGCGCGGTCACAACACCGGGAGGCATCGCGGCTCTGGTTGCAGGGGCAGGGCGCACAGAAGCGGGCTAGTTATCGATAGTCGCTGTGGTGGTTTGAACGGGGTCACTCCGCACTGCCAGTAAGATTAGCGTTAACGTTAGTTGTGATAACGTAGAACGAAGTTTCACTTTGATCTGTTGCTTTTAATGGACATCTAGGGTTTATGAAATGATCCCTCAAACACGATATAAAACAACATATTTCAAAAATTGCGGTAATGTAGCCTAATATTCAGAAACGGCAAAGATGTTATCGTGTTGAGCACATGCTGTAGTGATGTTTCGTTTGTCTGCAGCAGGCTGCGGTAAAAAAACTGCCTTGGGAGGGGAGGAGACACACATGGCCCAATCGGTGAAAACAGCAGTCTGTCGAAGGCGGTATGAGGGATTATTAGTGCCACAGTGAGAAGGGGGGGAGGAGGAGAAGCGAAAGCATCGACAGCCATTGACAACAACATTACTTTAATTGACAACACTCTTGTGTAAGAAAACTAAATTAATTCTTTTGAAAAGTCATACATAAAATGACTTAAAAAGGACTCTACTGGCATTGAATTTGTTAACGTGACTAACTATCCCAAAATGTATTTAGACATGAGTTTACAATATCAGTAGGGCTGCAGATATGACCTAAAATCAAAATCATGATTAATTGCACATTTTACCTCGATAGCGATGAATGAACGCGATAAATAAAAAATAAAAATGTGATTCAACAATGTTGAAAATGTTTTAAAAAACGTCTTTTGCATGATAAAAATATAAAGATGGTATAGCCTGGGCTATACCATCTATTTCTTAACTGCTAATTAACTTGTTAGTCCTAACTTTCAACCAGCAAGTTGCGTTTTAAGCTCCTCTTTTTTCTGCTTGTGAAGAGCCACGTGACACATGAAACTATATTGATGAGGACCGGCGAGTTAAACCGGTGTGCCAGTTAAGCTGGTGATCCTGTTAACTGGTGATATTTGCATTATGAAATCAGTGAATATTCAACAAGGCCCTACCTACTTTTGAAGAGCGTTCTGCTCTGCCTCCGCCCCTCGAGTGCCAGAGGTTCACATTTTCACAGAGTGTTTGCAAGTGAGACAAAATAAAGGATATCGCTGAAAACATCACCAGTTTATGTGTAATACATGTCAGTTTAAGCATTATCCACACAAATACGACACAAACGGTATGAACGGAAAAAAATAAAAATAAAAAACGCTGGGATTCGAACCTTGGATGTAATGGACAAAAAAGTTGATTGACTAATTTCCACATCATCCATACCACTGCCCTACACACCGCTGAAATTGTTCTGTGATTTCTATCCATATATTGGACTTTTAGTCTAAATTAACACAGGTTAACTATAAGTCTACTAATTATAGTTGTGTTTAATTTCATTAGACCCATATTAGGGTATGTCTGTGTAGACCCAGAATCGCGATTTTTGTCTTATGGTAGCCTATGCACTATTGTTATGACCATATGTCCATTGAATGTTTTGTAGCAAAGTGCTGATCCTCGTTTTCTCTCAGGCGACTTAGTGTTATCTTAGTCTCGGTTAAGTTATGAAGTGAGTTGCAGCAAAAGTGTAGTGATTTGAAGTGAACGACATATGAAGCTTATTTTCTCAGAGTTTGACTTTTTTCATCCCACGCATAATTTGCTGGCCTACTTTGACAACACAAAATGGTCATAATGGTATAGGATTACAAAACTTTGATGTACTGAGAGACTTTGATAACATTCAGATGTTGCTGTTTCAGATTCCTAATATGGGTCTAATGAAATTAAACACAACTATAATCAGTTGACTTGTGGCACAGGTTGAAAGAGACTGTTTGTGCTGAGATAGGCCTACACATTAATTACAATGATAAGTGATAACGTTTGCGCATGACTGACGTGTTTTCATTTTTACCCCCAAAACGGAATAAAGTGTTAAGCGGGGTCATGCCAGTTTGTTGTACATCAGTTAGTTTTCGGTATGTGAGGCAAATATGAACCTACTTTACTGTTTTGAGGCTTGCATTTGCCCATGTTAAATTGTGATATCACCAGTTAACATGGGTGTATATTTCTCTCCTATGTTAACCTGTGTTAACTTAGACTAAAAGTCCAATATATAGATAGAAATCACAAAACCTTTTCAGTGGTGTGTAGTGTAGTGGTATAGATGATGTGGTGGTTAATCAGTCAGCTTTTTTTGTCCATGACATCCAAGGTTCGAATCCCAGCTAGATCCCAGTGTTTTTTTGTTTTATTTTTTTTCCGTTCATACAGTATGTGTCGTATTTGTGTGGATAATGCTTAAACGGACATGTATTACACATAAACTGGTGATGTTTTCAGCGATATCCTTTATTTTGTCTCACTTGCAAACACTCTGTGAAAATGTGAACCTCTGGCACTCGAGGGGCGGAGGCAGAGCAGAACGCTCTTCAAAAGTAGGCCGGGCCTTGTTGAATATTCACTGATTTCATAATGCAAATATCACCAGTTAACAGGATCACCAGCTAAACTGGCACACCGGCCGTCCAAGAGTATACCAGGCAGACACACAGTTGACAACCTGCGGTGGAGGCGCTGGAGACAGGCTCGGACATACATGCTGCGGACCTCTGTGGACTTGTGTCAGTCCCGCAAGCGATTTCAGAAAAGTGGCTGCATGTGTCCGACAATGCACAGAACATAAACACCGGTACAAGCCTACAGCAGTCCGCGGACACAAAGTGCAGAAAGTGTGTCAGAGCTGCCCGGAAAGGTGAAATGATACTCTGTTTCCTGTGCTTTCAATTGGAAGGCTGGCTGCCAAAAATCGCCACTTACTAGCTAATTAATTAGTTAAACGCTAGCTATAAGTAAATAGAAGGTAGTGTGACTGGCGAGTGTTAATTTTGGACCCTGCACACGCGGTAGAATATTTTTAAGGAGAAAGTAGGCCTATTAACAGAAATAAAATTATCGAAATTATCGTCATGGGAAATATGAATTTTTTTTTTTTCAATTAATTGTCCAGCCCTAAATAGCAGCTATTGTAAACTCAAGTTTATTGAATAGCCTCAAGATGTTACTGCATTTCAGTGTTTCCTTGCACTTTGAGTCCCAACTGTTCCTGATGTAGCTTGGGGAAATTATTGTCCGCATACCATGCAGCAGGAAGTTACTGAAAATATATGTGCTGTACACATGCAGTGAGCATAATGCGAGGGACATGTGTATAGCAGATATATTTTTCAGCCATGTTCTGCTGCATGGTATGTGGCCAAAAGTCAAAGAAAATCCCAAAAACCTTACTATGGTACATCAAGCATTACACTAAATTTAGGTTTGGTATAGCACGTGATATGGCACGTTCTAGGATTTCTGAGTTGATGTTTACAGTAGGCTATTTGCTTGACTGTCCATTTGTAAATATTGTTTAGGCTTTATTAGGTAGTTCACTTTAGAGAAGCAGATAGGGTGAGGGAGATAGAAACCCTGGCCAGGATTGAACAGGGGATGTGGTGATCAGTGTTGTGCCCGAACGCATTCATTGAATGATAGTTCATGAGCTCGTTCATATTTTGGGCGAACGTGAACTGAATGTACTGTAGCCTATTACTGCCTGATGAACGTTACTGTGAACTCATTCATTCTGGTGAATGGCACGCTCTCTCAGTTTAACTTTGTTCAATAGGGTGCCAGAAATTAGAAAATATGAGACGTAGAAATAAGCGCGGAAAATGTGTAGAAGAAAAATGTAACAATTTAAAACGTTGGAAAAAACTAAAACAAACCTTATGGAGCTTTGATTTCAAAAAAGGTACTCCTGTTGTTATACAGTATTTATGTTTACATTTTATTGTTATTTGAACAGCTGAGCATTGAACCAGGTGAAGAAACCTGTTTATTATTTATTCATTTGATTTTGCAACTGTTCACAGAAATAGCCAGTTTCTATGAAACTACATGTGACATGTCATATTTGGCTTTGACTTTGACTGAACATTTGCTCTCACTTTGCGGAAAAAATATCAGGATATATATCGTATATCGATATTCAGCCAAAATATATCGGGATATGACTTTTGGTCCATATCGCCCAGCCCTAGTGAGGATGGGAAAAATCTTACATTTCTGTGCAAACTTTGCCCGCCGGCTTTCAAAAAGAAAATCCGTACTTCAGTCATATCCACAGCAAACCTGAAACAGCACATTGAACTGATTGGATATGAAGATGAAATCTGACGCATAGTTTGTGTGTTAAAACTGATAAAATAATTGCTGTCTGTGGTTCTATATGGGCTGTGGCAATAATTTTGAAAAATAATAACTCGCAGCAACATATGGAAAAAAAGAACTATGAACTAGTTCATTTTTGGAACTGTGAACTTAGTTCAAAATTTGGAAGTATGAACTATGAACTGAACTAGTTCATTTTAAAAATTGTGAACTGAACTTTGAACTAGTTCATGTAGAAAGTGAACTTTCCCAACACTGGTGGTGATCATATATGCCCCTTAAAAACATTTATTATACATTTACATTGACTCGTGGCTTCACATTTAAGATGTCAGAAATAAAATAAATAGCAGTGACATCACATGGCGTGTTCAGACCAAAGGCAAAGCGAATATTCACGTTGCACCATTCATGCGAGTTTCACTGCAGGATCATATTGGGACCATTTGTATTTATTTGTGTTACTCGCATACCGACGGTGTAGAGCTGTAGGCACCAACAACGTTTCTTTCCGTCATCAATATGGCCGAAATAACCACTATTGCTGCTTTGTACCGGTCGTGGAAGTCCCAGATGTGTCGGAAAATCAAACGGCGTCATGTCTGGATTAATAATATCATCTGGAGAAACAAAAAGCATGGCAATGTTTACTACCTTCTCTAGGAAGTAAACGTAACGTCTGGATGACTGCCACTTGAGGTACAGATTTTGCAGTTTTGTATTTGCAATAAACTGATAAAAAGTAGGCCTATGCCAAAATAACAAAATCATGACAATTTGTAAAAAGTCTGAATTCATAATTTACCAGGTCTGTCCACAAGACGACAAGCAAAACAACCTTTAAAATGCTTCTTTTCTGAATGAAGTTCAGTGAATGATTTGAGCTTTGTGTTATGACAAGTAAAACCAGCTTCTTCTTTTTTTTTTAGCTTGAAGAAGCTGTGGTTGGTCATATCGGTGACATTAAAAGGGGAACTTTGGTGTATTTTAACCTGGACCCTATTTCCCCACAACAAGTTGGTCCAGTCCTTGCACTGGGCTACAATGTAATCCTATGGGGTAATTACTCACTCTCAATTAGGGCTGTGTATTGGCAAGAGTCTGGCAATACGATACGTATCACGATACATGGGTCACAATTCAATATATTGCAATATATTTCGATACTGTGCCTAAGGCAATATATTGGGATTTTTTTTAAGTATAATTTTAGAAAAATTTATATTTTAAAAAAGACATGATGTGCATTAAAGTCAAAGACGTTTACTTTAGGTAAACAATTCAGTACACAGAAAATCAAACTGCCAGTTTGCAAATTTTTATTTGCTAAAGTAGGCCAAAGTTCAGCCATCGCTACATTGTTAGCTTCTAGCAAAAAGTCAGGCACAACTAGCGGTAGAGGGTTTAAACCAAACATAAACGTGAACCACTGTCTTACATGAATATTTTTGGACATAAACTAAAAAAATAAAAATAATATTACTAAATAAAATATCTCGATACTCAAGTGTATAGATTTTTTCTTACACCCCTAATCTCAATGTACTTTAAGCTTCTGCACCTTTATTCTACAGGCCACAGCTTTCCAGCCTGCCAGTCTCATACAAATAACACTGTATAAACTAACAAAGCAATCCCTTAACCTTTAACTTTAGACTAAAATTAAGTTCAGTTTCATGAACTACACAACATGACATGATTTTCTCTATCTCAGCAGATATAAAGACAGTCTCTATTTGCCAGGAAAGGGTCTTCTAGTTATAGGATAGTGTAATTTTTGTCAATAACTTCTAACCCAACTGACAATTTTCTCTCTCTCTCATGGTGACGACAGCATCATAACTCAGCTTCCATGACAACACTTTAAGCATTAATTACTCCCCATACCCAGAGGGGCATCCTCTAGAGAGTGTGGGCCACAGCCTTACACTTGTGATGTCTGTAATGAAGTTGTGTAACCAAGTCTAGGTCTGTACCTTTAGGGAAAATTTCACCAGAGTCTGAGACACCTGACACCTTAATGTGCCGCTGCTTCAAGCAACAGCAAAACAACACAACGGAAACAGGATTGAGAAATCAAAGAGGAGACATCAGGGGACCTGTGAACTGAGGAGAAACTTGACCTTAGACTTGGTTACACTGCTTGTTGATGCCTTGTGGTTTCAATTTATAGGATAGATTACAAACTGGGGGTGAATGTGTGGCAACCACCTGACTGCTCATTCATATCACAGGATAAACAACAACTGCAGTGGTGTTTTTCTGTTAGGTCCATCTGTGGCCTGTTGCTAATGCTGCATAAGCTGTGTGTTTTTGTATACTTATATGCGGCCCTTGATCAATCAGCCAGTGGTGTGATGCCGTAGCAAAATGAAGTAGGTTAAGTGGGTCGATTTATTCCATGATGTTACAGACATTGACCTCCTCTTAGTGGTTTAACATATCAAAGCATGTATACTAGATGGTGTAACAATACTGTCAAGCATTAAAGGAGATATACAGCAGACAGTCAGGAGTTTAGTGTAAGTATATACACAGTGAATGTTAAAGTGGAAAAAAGAAACACTAATGAGTAGGGCTGGGTATCCTTCAAAAATGTTCGATACCAGTACTGATACCAATTCTGTGACTTTGATACCGGTTCCTGAACAATACTTTTTTTCGATACCAATTTTATAAAACAATTACAAAAATTACAACATTACGGCACAAAACTTTATTTTTCAGCCCTGTCTCTGTGCGCAACGTAGATTTTTTCCTGCGTGTCTCTACGACATGTAACGTTAGACAGCCAAACATTATTAGATCTTGGTAGAAGCATGCTGCATGCTTATTGGCTCACTGACGCTGATGAGATACTTTACAGGCAATTCGGTCGGTGGTTAAAAAGTATTGAATTCGGTACCCAGCCCTACTAATGAGACTTAAATACTCATCAGGAGGCCTTCATCACTGACTGACAGTAGCTGTTTAATCTGACAGTTACGCAATCTACACCTCTGCTTCCTGTTCAACTCTCCTTGCCCCACCACAGCCTCTGACTGACTTTCTTCTAGAGCTGGCTGATATGGAACAAATCGGATATCACAATATTTTTTAACAAATACCTTGATGTTGATATTGCAGCGATATTGTAGGGTTGACTATTGGTGCTTTCACAAAATATTAACACAAGGAGAGTTTTGATAATCACCAATAATGCGGATACAATGACTACGATATCCAAAATCTAAGACAATATCTAGCCTCATATCGATGTCGATATAATATCGATATATTGCCCAGCCCTACTTTCTTCTCACATTAACCCTGCAAAATCACCTCCATCTCTTTATACTTTTTCTTTAACTGGTCTCGTCAATTAAGGAAATATCTGTTACAAAAGGTATTATAGGTCTAGCTACAGTCCTGGGCCATGATCCTGTTCTCCAACCCTGTCCATGGACTCTCAACATCCCTCATACACTTGTTTGAGGTGTTGGACCCATCTCTCAAGTTCCACCTCACTGTTCTCTCATTTGACTGCTGAAATTCACACTGTCCAATGACAAGCAGTGAAGGCCAGGATGTGGTTGTTACATGCATACAGACACCTCACGCTCCTCGTTGCGCTTATGTCTCCAGGTCAAGTAAACAAACACAAAAGGCAGTCACCTTAGTGATTACAACATCACATATATAATACAGCACACCAACGGCTACTCAGTACTTTGCTTCATTTGCTTCTATGGATTTGAAGCATACCAACACCTTCAATACACACACACACACAAATAATTGATTAGGATCTATTTAATGAGCAGTTAAGTCTTGTATGTATTATGGAAGACAGACAGGAAGTCAATCTGAATATTTACAGTCTTACAATGTGCCAAACAACATATATTAGATTACATCAGTGAGTAAAAAATATTTATTTGGTCTTAGAGGCACAAAAACTAAACGGTTAGGTAAATGGAAATGAGTAGAAAAAACACTATTAAATCAAAATAATCCAAATGATTCCACTTTTTTTCCCATCTGACTAAATAATTATGTAGATTATAAAAGACCAGAAATAGGTGTCATAATAAATTCCTCTTTCTTCGGTTGTTCCTCCAGTGGCATTGCTGCTTCAGCTGATGTCACTATTCTGCTGATGTCACTGACTTTAATCAGCAGCACTGCAGTAGGCCCTGCTTACACAGAGACAGACAGACTACATCACTAAAGCCTAAAAGAGTCCGAATGAATATCACTACCTGTGTCAGAGTTGAGCTCTACAGCAGCTGCTGGTTTTTACCACGTGACATCCACAGACATAGGCAGTTAGGAACATTAATTCAGTGTTTCAGTGGGCAGGCTCAATTTTATGGAAATGTTTTTGCCTCTTTGCCAAGACATCTGAGACCATCAGGATATGAATTCACTTCATTTAAAGCTTGGAACAATGGAATGAAATGAAGAATAGATTACAAGTTTCCTGTGTCCCTGTGTTATTTGTTCATTTATCTCTTGCTACAATTATGCTAAATATGCGGGTCTAAAATCATTTGAGTATTTTTTAAATAACAAAATCCCTCTTTTTTTCTCTTCCTGTAAAACAAATTTATCCAATCAAATGTGATTTGGGGGGACTAGCTAACCCCGCCCATAGCAAAACCCCTCACTTGATCGTTAGCTAGTGTGGGTAAGCAAAGCAATAGTATAGTTATTATAGTAGGAGGTGTGTGTCAGCTGGCAAAAACTTTGTTTACATTTCTGAAGAATGTAGTTGAGGTCTACTTTATTCATTTAATCCTTATCCTCCTTCTAGTCTAGCAATGCTGGTGAGGGCGGTGTGGGGGAAGGTGAACAGTTTATTGATGGTAATGGCACTAGACAATTGTTAAACAAATGAAATTAGCTTTTTGATTTTGAGAAATATAACTTAAAACCATTACTTTCTGTGCATTGTTAGTTGGACAGCAAATGTGACAAAGAGTGGAGAGCTGCACTTAATGTGATGTCTTACATAATTATTGTGTGTAAACAGCTATGGAAATGTCAATAACTTACTAGGTAATGTTTTGAAAGAGAAGTAGTCAGCCACTACCCAGAGCAATAAGACCAGAAAGCAAGTTCAAACAACAGTAAATGAATCAACATCCAACAACACTCCACCATTCAGAAATTACAGTATCTCTGGGCCTCTGCAGCCTGTATAATTTGGTATACTATACACAGCTCCTCACTGGTATAAAAGCAATTCAAAGAGGTTATTCTGAAGTCAAGACAAGGCCCAGCTCCTCACTAGGAACTTGATATTCATATGATCCTTTGAAAAAAAATGTAATGGCATGTCCATACAAGTAACAAGGTCATAGTGTTACATTTTCCATAGAAGACCCCTGCTTTCCAATGAAACCGTCACATTTAGCCAAATGTGTATTTGATTGAAAAGGGCGCATCAATGGTCAAATAATCTTAGGATTTAGAAACAACACATTTAAAATAGTATTAGTTTACAAAATACAGTAAAAGAAAATGACATCTGATCCGACACCTATCTTAGTGCAAACCCACAGAGCCACTATGTGAATATAGATTTCACTCCCAGCTGCACAAATACAGAAAGCTCTCTCAGCTGGATGGCACAGAGCTCCAATGACCAGACAGACACAGACTGGCGCTCTGAACTTTGGGAGGGGCTACCAATCTGCCCCTGGATCCTCTGACCCAAATACACAGACCTGACACACAGGGAGCCTACTGCCCTCTAATGGGCAGCTAGTGAGCCAGTTCATTATCTCGTACATGAGAGGATTTCGTAATTTAGGGCAAAATAAAACAAAGATAAAAGTAAGAGTGTTACTGCAACTAATCTTCACTGGTATCATGTGTACCTAGAGCAAATAAACACAGTAAGCTCTAAACGGAAATTGCTGAACGCTGGTGGCGTTCTTTTTGTCCACCGAAGTTGATTTACGAGTTGTTTTCCGGAGTAACCGGAAGTTGCAAAAAGAACGCCACCGAGGTCGTATATACGACTCGTCAAGTCGTCTGAACCAACTTAGCCGAGTCTGGAGCAGAAAGCAGAGCAGTAGCCCAACTGTTAATCAAAACGTAATTTTCACGTATCAATCTGTGAAATATATGTGTGTAATATGTCAATAACTGGGTGAATAGAATCTTAAATGTTACTAAAAATGTTACAAAAATCCATCTTTTCTCCGACTCGTAGTATTGTGTGACAAAAAGAACGCAACAACCCACGGTTACTCGTTTTCCGACATGGATGTGACGTCACACTCGAGCTACTAGTCGCGATTTTTTAATTTTTTTTTTTTTTTTAAATGCAAAATATTTGTTACAATTTGTCAAAACAAATAGATTGGATTTGTCGAACACAACTCATTTTGTTAAAGAACATGTTTTCATAAAAGATAAGAAACATTAGAAAGAAAAAGAATAAAAATAACAAAAAGGTACATAGCCAGAGTATCATACATTAAATATCAGTTAAATTAATTATAAAATTAAATCAGATAAGCATTGCATACATTTTGATGCTGATTTACCCTCTAATCCAGAAATACAATCTATATAATTTTTTAAGTCAAGTTTAAAGACATTGAAAAGAGGTTTATTTTTCATAAATTTCGATTTATGAATAAAGAATTTTCCAAGCAAAATTATTAAGTTGACTATATATATTGTACAGAGGAGTTGGAGTCAGAAAAGTAAAACGAGATATCAAAATTAGATAAATGTATGTTTGAGCCAAGTTGTCCATTAATGAAACCTTGTATATCATTCCACAGAGAAGAGCTATGTGAACAGCTATAGAATAAATGGTCTATTGTTTCTGTTTCCATAAAGCAAAAGCTGCATTTTTCGTCTATGGTAGGGATAAATTTAGAGATAATCTTGTTACAGGGGTAAAAACGGTGAAGAATTTTAAATGATATTTCTTTTACTTTGTTTGTAATTAAAAACCTATGTGGGTTACTCCATGCTCTATTCCAGTTAATATTTTCATATAAAGGGGGCCCATTTGTATCTGGAGGCAGAGATAGATTTTGCACATAGAAGTTTTTGTATTACTTTGTTGTTGACTTTTCTGTCTAGGAAAGATAGACCATTTATTGAAATATTGCTGGAGAGAGATATATTAAATTGATCCAGATCTGTCTTATATCGAAGCAGGGTGATGATCCCATGGGGTATAGCTCTGTTTACAATATCAAATTTTTTTCTTGGAGGATGGAAATTAAATTTATGGGTGAAGTCGTCATAAGATAAAATGTGATTTGAGTTATTTAATAATTGGGATACCAGTAGAATATCATGTTTGAACCAGTTTTCTATAAAGAGTGTCTTGTTCCTATATATGATGTTCATGTTGTTCCAGTCGAGATTACAAGACAAAAAGAACGCACCACTGCACGGTGCGTTCTTTTTGTCCACCGAAGTTGATTTACGAGTTGTTTTCCGGAGTTAGGAACCGGAAGTTGCAAAAAGAACGCCACCGAGGTCGTATATACAACTCGTCAAGTCGTCTGAACTCAGAGGACCCCGAGTTCACTTTCAAAGATGGCTACGTCGTGCATCACACGTAGTAAACATTGTGGTTTTCTACAATTTTAAGCACTTTTGTCTTTGTTGTAACCAAATGAAGAAGTTGTACACATAGCACTGTATACTGCTACCTATAGGCATGTCGCTACAGTCTTATTAGGGGTTAAATACCACCTAATTAGTTATTTTGTAGCTTGTGCAGCTGAAATTGGCTAGAGACGCTCGGTTGCTATATGACAACAACGGCTTTAAACCGAGCCTTGAGCAGAAAGCAGAGCAGTAGCCCAACATTAATGTTAATCAAAACGTAATTTTCATGTATCAAACTGTGAAATATATTTGTGTAATATGTCAATAACTGGGTGAATAGAATCCTAAATGTTACTAAAAATGTTACAAAAATCCATCTTTTCTTCGACTCTTATTGTGTTACTCATTGTGTGACAAAAAGAAAGCAACAACCCATGGTTACTCGTTTTCCGACATGGATGTGACGTCTCACTCGAGCTACTAGTCGCGATTACAAGACAAAAAGAACGCACCATAAAACCAGTTACAAATGGTGGTTGAGTGAAACAGGACAAACCAGATTCCAACTCCAGTTCAATGCCAGAGGCAACAAGGGACAGCCCAGGATTGTGAGGCTACAATAGCACAGCAGCTCTTTGTATCAGTAAAATAAGGAAGTCTTGCAGGGCCAGACACTTCATGATTAATCAACAAGTGGTGGTTCAGGTAAAGTCTATTTTCTCTCTAGTTGGTCTAGGTCGGGCCATGTCGAGGTCAGAGGTCAGGGGCAGCAAAATAACAGGCCCTCTGATCAGACACTTCAGTCGATGCCTGTTGTCTCTTTATCCACTCGGCCTGGCACTACATCTCCAGTACAATGTCACTGTGATCTAAACTCCTGGTTTATGAAAATCCCACTGCACATCATATTTGTGGGGTAGCAGGAAGAAGTGTTTTTTGTGCTGAGGTCACTGAGGGAAAGATGATGAAGCTTTGTCTGAGACAGAGCAGGTGTTGCTTCAAAATCTTTACTTACCTCCTTGGCTGAGAGCGGCGGTCATCCTCCCCACTACCGGACTCCTTAAGAGGAAAAATGAGAAAATGACATTTACTAATGTGTAATAAAGCACATGATTTGACTTTCAACAATTGAGCTTGGAGATAGGGCACAACATTACATTAAAATCAACATATTATTTGGATGTTGTAGCATTACAATCATTGCATATATATCTGTATATGTTATATGTGTAACTTCTTTTATAAAAGTGTGTTATTATTAACACACACACACACACACACACACACACACACACACACACACACACACACACACACACACACACACACACACACACACACACACACACACACACACACACACACACAGCAAAGCCCACCTTCAAATCTTTTAGCAACATTAAATAAACTTCCACTTAAACCAAACAAATAGTGAGACAAAATATAAATGAATAAAGTCCGAGTGTAAAACAAAAAGAGTAGCTTGTGCATTTCCAAACTCACAAATACACACACATATACATGCACAAACACAAACACATTAAAAGTGCAACCAGCATCCAGGTATTCAGTACTGCCGCAGCAGAGAGCAGCAGTGCAAAGAGACGGGGGAAAGCCGAGTTCAGCTTGAACTCAATTTGCGCACTCTCCAGGAAAATGACCTCAGTCTGTTTTCAAGGTGTGGCCGGTCACAGAATAACACATTCACACATAAAAAACAAACAGTGAGATGAGGAAGAGAGAATAATTGACAAATCCAAATCACAATGTGGAATATGAAGCTTTGCTAAATGAGAGGGCTAAGGATTAGTGGCAGATTAACACCTGGCACTTATCGTGCAGGGACTGGTACTTATCTTGTTTACACTGTATGTAGGCTTTAACAAAATTACAAAACCATTAAAAGCTTCATAAAAGAAAGAAGTGGATGACTGGTTGATGAGAAAAGACAAAAAGATGAACTTGTGCAGGGCTGCCTCAATGTGTTTTGCTCTGACCGTAGCTGGTGACATAGATGAAAAATCAAATCACAGTACTTCTTTTTTATGTGTGAATGCACAGCAATGTTTGATGTAGCCATTGCAAATTGTGTGCAATGTATAGGTGTATTTATTTTCCAGTGCGAGTGTGACACAGTATAGAATTGTTAAGTTTTGGACTAGTTATTGTTAAAACAAAGTAGGGAAGTGTCTGGATACCAAAATGTACTGCCAGATCTTGTGACACTGTTGCAGAACCTCTCTCAGCCACAATATCCAAAGCAGGTTTTTAATGTATGCTCTCCAACTCAATAGCACAAGAGGTATTTCAAAAAGATTGTTGAACACCTCATGTAAAGTATGTGACGCTGGAACCAATGTGTCCAAAAGGGTTTCTGCATTCAGATTCTTGATTGTATATGTAAAGCAACCATGAGAATGAGTAAGGGGATATCTCTGAAAAAAAGTATTTTAATTAATTTGTACTGTAAACTACATAGTAGTGGAGTTTATATTTTAGGTCGCTAGATTTGACAGAGTTTCAGCTGTTGTGTCTTACATTGTGACATATTACCCAAACTTTGTTTGGATGAGAAAACACACTTAGATTTTACATATATGGAAATGTGAGAGGATTTTTCCAAAGCTTATGGAAATGTGTAGTCTGAATGTGCAGGCTGGGCAGGGATCTGCAGGACAAGAGACAAGTCTGTGCTGCACTGGGAGTCACAAGATACAGCACAGAGTCACCGAATTAAAACAAGTATAGGATTCTCCCCTAAAGGCAAAACGTTTAGTACACTGTGTGTGTTTTCCTAAAAGACACACACTAGTGAGACTGGACAAGTCCAACATAAGGTTCAAGTAAAGATGGTGCAGAAAAAACAGCTAGCAGGCACCTCATGAGAGACCACACACACACACACACACACACACACACACACACACACACACACACACACACACACACACACACACACACACACACACACACACACACACACACACACACACACACACACACACACACACACACACACACACACACACACACACACACGTATGTGTGTGCGGGTTGCAACTTGAAAGCATATTTCCACAAGAAGACGCTTCACATCCGTCACCACCTCTGTCTGCCTCACCTTGCTAAATTACACATACTGTATGCATATCTTCTTCCTCTACTTTTAAAGCTCCTGTTGTGATGATAGTCTTTCTGGCTCGCCATCACATATCTAACATACATCAGTCAAAGGATAGAAACTGTAACTAATTTACTTTGACTTCTTACTAAGTTTGTCGACTCCAAAGTATCAATACTTTGATATTTTTTCGATGCCACCTGTTTAAAACAAGTACTATCTCCATTAAATATACATGTGATTGTATAGAAAATAACGACGCAATAAAAAAAAAAAAACAGATCTACAATCAGATACTCAACCCAAGGCTGCACAGATTAAACAGCATTAGTGAAGACAAAACAAATACTTACATACTATTAATAATAATACCAGCATAAAGAATGTTTTTAAAATTCTGGTATTGTGACAACCTTACTTTGTACTCCTTGATGCTGATTGTTACTGATGTTGACAATCTAAACACTGTTGTTTCATCTACTCTTGTATATAGTTTGAGTCGCTCTGAATGACAGAACTAATTGCCTAAAATGTGTGTGTGTACAAAGCAAGACAGTTATCCTTATGCCTACTAACAGAACCTGTTATACTCAGAGAATACAAAAGGTGTGAAGAATAGGGTACCTTTCAAGACCACAGTCCTCAAAAATTGTTTGTGACTGACATTCTTGGTAAAAAAAAATAACTTGACTGCAGTTTGTAATTTGGGACATAGTTAAGGAAAGTAACACATTTTTACCAACAAATTTAGTAGGTTCAACTTGCAAGGAAACAGATGAAACCGTCTTTTCTTATTGTGTAGCATTTTTGGCCAACCAGTAATTTCATTTTACTGTAGGGTTGGGCAATATGCAAACACATACTGTGTGAAGCAAGACAAAGTTGTCAACAATTAAAGATTTTGCTATAATGTTTATATTCACTAATACCATGATAGTTATCCCTTACGTATTTTAGGCCATTGTGGGCAAAGTTGCAAATAAATAATAATAATAATAGGACACAGAGAGGGTATGCTTGTATATAACTTCCTGATTGTCTGGTGGGATTCCCTGCTTCTGTAGAAACAAGACACAAAGCAGAGAGAACAGCAACAGGAAAACACCTGCTCCTCTGCTTTGCATGGGTACATGCCTGCCTGCCTGCTTACCTGCCCACACACACACACACACACACACACACACACACACACACACACACACACACACACACACACACACACACACACACACACACACACACACACACACACACGAAAAGAGAGGCAGGCAGCGAGGCACGTAGAGAAACGTGCATGCAGACAGGAAAGGATCGGGAGACAGTTTGGGGAGGAGACAGACAAACTGTGTTTACATGTACGTGGACGTGTCTTTCTCACGCATGTTGACGCGATAACGCAAGCGTAAATACCCGCATTCATGCGTGTCACAAGGCGCTTATTACGAGCGGATGCATGATATAATTCTTGGTAGATAGCTTAAATACAATTTTGCAACTAAGATCCATTAGTTAGCTAGCAGTATAATTTGCTGTCACATTGGCTAACAGATAAACCTAACAATTTCCACCACACTGTCGATGAAAGTCAGTAACGTTAACGGTTAATAACGTTAGCGTTAACTGCCAGTTGAACCTTTGAACTCGCGGAACTTAAATGTGCATAACAGTTACAGGAACCACAGTGAGTGGAGACAGAAGGGGAAGCTGTCCTTTGCTCGAAGGCTAACGGCATTGCCTTTTCAAACAAATAAACATTTCCGAGCAGGTTAACTTTGTCGCGAGAAACGACACTAATAATGTAACTGAAAATGATGAGCAGCTATGTTTCACGCATGCGCAGGAGTACAAAGGCTATGCACTTTATGACAGTCCGCAGCCATAGACAGTAAAAGAAAGCCGACAAAAAGACAGCGGAAATGAAGCTTCGAGTCGCCTTTGATAGCAAAGAGACTTTGGTTTGGTGGTGGTGACAGTGGTAGTGGAGGAAGGTTCAATAAAGGCAGCTCTTACCGAAACACAGGGGCTGGAGCTGGTGCTGGGGGTCGGTGAACGCTGCACGGTAACCAGCGCCATTCAGCGACCGGGAAGCGGACACCTGAGATGAAGCAGCAGCGGCGAGACGAGCATAATTGATTTGAGGGGGAGAAACCCCAGCTGAACCCGGGTTGTTGGTCTTCTCTCGTTTTTCCTTTCTCTCTCTCTCTGACCGTAGTCTATTTGACTAGCTAGCTACTCCCCGGCTGTTTCCTCTGTCAGCGCCACCTGCGCATGCGCAAATACCCTTAGTTTGTCAATCCCGATTAACCGTATGTGTGCTGGACAAAAACAAAGCAGCTATGAGTAACGTTAGTGTCTCTCAAACAATAAATCTGCCGCTACTGTTTTAGTGGTGTCATGTTAAGATGAGTAAATATTTACCTCCGTTGTCATCGCACCCTACAACAATTACATTCAGAAAATATGTCTTAAAAGGGTTACTCTAGAAATGTATAATGTAACGTTCGGGGACTTGCGAGACCCAACTCTTTAAAATAAATGGTCAAAAGCGATGCCGTAGCCTGACTTTTAGTCCCTAGTATTGGTGAGTTAAAAAACACTGGATCCTACATTATCCATGATGCAACTGATGTCTCTAGACCAGACACATCCAGGTAGCCTACTTCGCAAAATGTCAAGGGTGTGCCCTTTTTGGGGGGGACACAAAACCTTAGATCAATGCAATTTGACCCGTGTTTGTATTAGAATTTTGACAACTTTTTATGCATGCATTTCTTATTAAACAAACCGTTGTTTTATAGATATGTTTAACTATTTTCTGTGTGATGCCGGTCTGGTCTAAGCCTAAATGCTCATGTCTTTTAAAATGCACGCCCCGTTTGTAATTCAGGCTTTTCATTTCCTTTTCAAGATTTTAAGTCCAAAACCAGCCCAAAACCAACATAATCCTGATGACATCTGATGATTTTGAAAAGCTCTCTACAGAGCCATAGAAGCCATTAAATAACTGTTTAGACATGCTGAGTAGTACTCCTAATGAAAAAACTGATCTTGTACATGTCTTTACCAACTGTTATTATGCATACTATCAATTTAATGCATAGACACTAAGCCCAGATGTGACCAAGTCAGCTTTCCCAAGTCACTCAAGTCTTGAGACACAAGTTAATACCCTGGTCTAAATTAATAAAGCCTGAACCTTATGAAGTCCTCTTTTCTGTAATTTTTAAGAGTTAAATGTCAAGTCACTATAGAGCTTAAGTCAAGTCAGTTCCTCAATTATTTTCTTCTCAAGTAAATTACATCAATTAAAAAAGGTATTTCTGCATCAGCCTCGAGAGTCAACGTGTCAATTCTAAGCATGAAATAAATAAAATAATGTGTAGGTTTACTGTACAATATCCATATAGAGTGTATATAATGTTCATGAATTGGTTTAAGAGACTTAGTCTAAACCTGTGGCTGCAGTTCAGAAAAGAAGAGAGGCCTGCCTTCCTATAGGTTATCAGCCAGAAGTCATATGATCTCTACATACGTGTATGAGTTTCAGTGAAGTGGATGCAGTAGCCTACTGACCAAGGGAAAACATCAGGTGATATTTTATGACTGCTGAAGTGTAGCATGCCTGTCTGAACAGTTTTCTTGACTACCTGAGGGCACAGATCAGGGAAAGCAGCATCCATATATACCACAAAACCACACACTCACGTGTGTCAACAGCACATGTAACACAGCCAAAATACCAATGTGTGCAGGTATGCACAGATGTACCAGAACTTCCACTTTCATTACAGCTCATGTACAGCCTGGTTTCGCTCTCCTTTCCTGCTACACATACAGTAATACTATCAGACTGAATTGCCAATAATTACAGATGTGGGCAGCGATTCAGAGGTCTGGAGCCAGGCTAACACAATACACAATGATTCAAATAATTCACACATTGGCTTGTCAGTTATTGATATAAAACATGCATTTGTTCAGTCCCTTTATATTTTTCTTACCTCAACCCTACCATTTATAGTGTCTATCCTTCTGTCAATCTACCATTCCATTTATCCACACATCCCATAGTTCATTTTATCACCACTCTATCCATTCATACATCCATCAGGCAGCTTTGGTCGTTCTGTTTGTACCAGAGGGATTAACAGTGAGGCCAGAGATGAGATGAGATGGAGATTACGACAGAGATAATGGTGTTTGGATTTAGTCACTAAGAGGAGGCAGTGGGAATTTAAAGCTGCAACTTTAATCACAGGTGAGCCATGTGCTCTCTGATCTAAAAGAATGACTTACACCAGGTTTAGAACAGAGCAGTCAACAGCATTGAAAATAACAAATTACATGAGCGAATAACATGAAATGATAGCAGTTTCTGTTGCCTCTCTAGTAAGAATAGCAGACTCGCCAGCATTCCTCCCAGAATTCTCTAACGTATTTCGTGTTGCACTTTGCTTCTACATGATCTGTGGTTGAAGGAACAGAATAAAAATACATGTAGATCTATTATAAGCTTTGGTTTCTGGTCATTGTAGTAATACACAGTAGAAGACTAGTTCCCAACCTGAAGGTCAGAACCCCTTCAATGGGTCATGAAAGTGGCTTAAAGGGATGCAGGATAATTACCAGGATAGGAAATATGAACAACTAAATTCTGCTACACAAAATTACGTTTATTTTATGTTTGTTTTTTCCAGAACCGAGCGTTACTGATCAATGCATTTGGAGCAATAGCGCCATCTGTTGGTAATAAAAACAATACCGTTGTCATTTTTCATATACAGTCTATGGTTTTAACGGGTGGCACAGTGATCTGTGGTAGGCTAATATGCTTTTAATATCATGGTATTTTAGTTGTTTTCTAATACTGAAAAAAATCTGTTAGAATTCTTTCACATTTTGTTCATCATTTGTTCACTTCTAACGTTATCTGTCAATGGAAGTCCGCACATTCGCAACAGGCAGACAAACCCATATTGTGATTAGAAAAAAATATGACGGCCAAATTTATAAATGTCGGCCTTGTGTTTGTGGTAGTTGTACTCACATGGCTGCTGAAGTGAAAACCTAGCAGAAGTTGTTACGTATGACTTTACTAAAATGTGTGTCGAATCTGTCGTACTCGTTCATTCCATAGACTGTTAATATTTACAGTCTTCTTCATTCACAGTCAGAGCAAGATGGCGGTCCCTACAAAGCAGTAAGTTGCAAACAAGCTAACGTGGTTATACTATTGTGTGATTTACATTGAAAGACGACTGTTTCACTTGGGTGGCGTTGTAGTAATAGTTATAATAAATAACTTACTTAACTGTAGCAGCCGTGGTCTTACCGCTTGTGGTGATTTGTGAAAACGGTGCCTCCTGCAGCTAGCTAGTTTTACGATATGCTAACGTTATGCAAACCTCGCATATACAGCAGCAAGTTAAGGTTTAAAAACTAAGTACCGTTTTGTTTGTATATTTTTTTTTAAACCTGTCATTTATTTCTCAACTTATCCTTAATTTTACCAGAAATACTGCTAAATTTTACTGGATGTTTGCCTCACCAATGACATACTGTCACGGAGAGTTTCATAGCTAACGTAAACGTTAGTCATTCAGTCAGTAGCTAGTTAACAAACTTACCTCATTTGGTAGTTATCGCGAGGTTTTAGGCGTTTATTGTTTCTCTTTTAGGTGCATAACGTATTGCACTATGAAAAGTGAGCTTAACCGAAAGTTTGCAGAAAGTCACCTGTCTCATAAAGCAAGTTAAACCATCTTATAAATAGTGCGTTGTGTTTATTTCTGAGATAAACTCATGTAAAATACATGGTAATGTTTCTAATCCTCGCTATCCAGATATATGCTTCCTCAAAAAGAAGGTATAAAACGCTTTAAAGTAATTTGCTGTTCCTCCAAATGGCTTCTTTAGTGTTGGTGCTTTTGCAATTTTCCTAAAAGAGATACAACCTATTCTTGAAAAATAACGACTTGCAGGTGAAATGCATGTATATGTTACAAAGCCTTGTTGCCCGATTGTGCACAGGTACGGGCTGATCTTGTCACAGAAGAAAGGACTGTCAAAGACCCTGCAGAAACACTCAGTGTTCGAGGATGACTCAGATGATGAGGTGGGTAAACTTATGGGTATGTTAAAAGCAGGGCAATACAGTATAATTTGTCTCTCTTCAATGTATGTGTTTTAGGTATTTTCACTATTATAGAAACTAAAAAGATTTCTGTAAAAAATGTAAAAAGAAATACCCTTTTTCAGGTATTGGTTGGCATTTTAGCAGACTTCTGTCCAAATATACTACATATATGTTGTTATGTTCCTCAGACCACAGTTGGGGAGAGTCTACAGAAAGAAGCTGACAAAAAGAAGATGATGAAGCAGGTGGGAGGAAGAATTAAAAGGCTATGTGACTTAAATCCACCTAAAACTATTTTACATTCTTCTTTTTTTATTTATTTATTTTTACAAACAGTCGTTCCTCTGTGTTTTACATTTCTCTGGTATTTTTCTGTCTCTCTCTCTCTCTCTAAAGACACGTTTGGAGATGCACAAGGCCCTGGAACAGGACAGCACTGTATATGACTACGATGCTGTGTACGATGACATTCAAAAAGAGAGACTTGAGAGCAACAAAAAAAATTCTGGGAGGCACTGACAAAAAGGTAATCTCATTTGTGTTGAACACCTGCAAAGCTGTATTTGTCAACACTGGGATTTCAGAATGATCTAATGGTTAGAAAGACTGTCCAGCATGTACTCTGCTAAAATATGTTGGAGCGAGACATTGATTCCCTGTACTGCGGTGTTGCTGTTTTCTGATATTGAGACAGCCTACTTGTGAACTTCCTCGTAAACATTAATTTAATTAGTTTTTTTGTCCATGTCTCTTTATTACAGCCAAAGTATATCCACCAGTTAATGAGAGCAGTCGAGGACCGAAAGAAAGAACAGGAACGGAGGGACGAGAGGAAGATCCAGAAGGAAAGGGAGAAAGAGGGAGAGCAGTTTGCAGATAAAGAAGCTTACGTTACCTCTGCCTACAAGCAAAAACTGCTAGAGCAGAAGGAGGAGCAGGAGAGAGAAAAAAGAGAAGCAGAGATGGAAGGTTAGACCGATACTCTACAACTGTTTTTAGGCTGCAGGCAGATAAGATTTTGTTGTAAGTGATATGGTGAGACTTTGAACTCCAGACGTTTCAAGCAACATATGAATGTAGCTTACATTGGATTTGTCCATAGCAACTTTATGTAATCCTTAAGCAATCTGGATATTGTAAAAACAATTTGTGCAGCCAGTATTAAAAACACCTAATAATGTTTACAATATTTTATTGAAAGCAGAAAAAGTTCAGGAAAGTAACTTCCTTCAATAAATGTATTGAGCCTGTTGGCTTTGGCAAAGTATATTCCTTCCTCAGGGCACACAAAGCATGACTTGAAGAGAGACTTTAAAATGTTGAAAGAGGCGACTTTATATGAAATCTATGTTTTAATTATTTTTGTTTTGCTTAGCGGCTTTGGACGTGAAGAAACAAAAAGACCTGAGCGGCTTCTACCGGCACCTGCTGAATCAGACTGTAGGAGAGGAGGCGATACCGGATCGCTCAGCAAACAAGTCAGTCGGAGCTCCGCATTACTTGCTCATCCATAAACACAAGAAACGCATACATACTTTTTTAAAAAGCATTCTGAGCCTTTATTTGTATCTCTCTGTTCCTGCTTCCACAGAGCTCAAAACTCAAAGGTTTCAAAAGACACAGAGAGGTCTTCACCTGTTGCCTCATCTACGTCTCACGACAATATCCCAAGTTCATGCAGCGACAGTGAGGAGGGGCATGAGCAGAAGTCTGGGTTTAGCAAGCCTGGGGCAGGCTCTGCACACTCAAAACGCCAATACAGACAGAGGTCGCCTTCATCAGGGAGCGGAGAGGAGAAGGAGAGAGAGAAGGAGAGAGACCGACATAAGAAGAGCCACAGAGATCAAGACCGAGACAGAGGACGGGACAGAGATAGAGACAGAAACAGGGGAAGGGAAAGAGATGACAGGCACGGCGGAAGAAGAGACGACAGGGATGTAAGGAAAGACAGGGACAGAGACAGAGACCGAGGCAGAGAAGATGACAGAAGCAGAGGCAAGGATACAGACAGGGAGAACAGGCATGGGAAGAGGGAGAGGAGCCCTAAAGAGAGAGAGAGGGATAAGAATGGGGAAAGAGAGAAGAGGAGGAATCCAGATGAAGACAGGCGCAAGGACAAAGATCAGGAAGAAGACAAGGAAAAAAAGAAGGAAGCCGAGAAGGAGAAGGCAGTGACGGAGGAAGAAAAAGCTCCAGAAAAGAAGGAAGCAGTCGGTGAACACGGAACGGAAAAAGAACAACCAAAACAGGAAGGCGAAGAGAAAGAGGAAATAGAGGAGAAGGCAAACAAGTTTGCAAAGCGCAGCACGGATCACACTGTGAGTTCGGCGAGAGACAGGTATTTGGCCAGACAGATGACACGCTCGGCCTGTAAGACTTATATAGAAAAAGAGGAGGATTGAGAGCTGTACAGCACACAACATTCATCTTAATATAGAGGGTAATGTCTTTCCTTTTTAACAAATCCCAGGAAAAGACTTAGTTAGTTTCTTCTACTGTCAATACTTTCTGACTTCCCTGCCCTAGTACCCGAGCCTATTGGGTTCTACTGAAGATGTTTAAGAATGGACTCTTTTCAAGGCTCAATGATTTCCTAAAACAGCTGGGCCCTCTAGTCTTTTGCAAACATTCCTCAAAACCGGAGTAAATAGTAGTTACTAGTGACTTGTTAGTGGGAGGAATTCTAGTCTTTTCATGGGATTTGTTAACAATAAGAAAAATATTGAATATTGCCAATCTTATCCTGTAACTGCTGACTCCACCAGATACTGCAGTGAGTGGACATATTCAAACAGTAGAGTGTGCTCATGGTCTGTCTTTTGCACTTGAATTGGCGGATTTGATTTATTATTGTGAAATAAGAACACTGACTTGTAAATATGAGTTTTGACACAGAGTCCCTTGTAACATCTTCACAGGAATGAGTGTAAATTGTCTTATTGCTTGGTTTGAACGTGTGGAACGAAGTGTGGAACGACGTATGAGCCAGTGATATTGTGTTTAATGACTTGTATTTGAGTCTCATGTAGACAGTGATGAGTTAATAAAATCATTTTTGGTCCACAGTTTCTTCTCTTGCTTCCTGTTTGTTTTGCCATCACTACATGAAGTTTGATGTTAAAAAGTGTCTAAAAAAGATCTGCTCCTGTGTCAGCTTTGGTCTAGTTGAACATGGAGGCATTGGATCACTGAAACAAAAGAAAAGGCAGTTTGTAGAATTGTTAGTCTTTAATGCTTTTGACTACTTATTCCTGCACAGAATGGGCCACACACTACAGTGGTGGAATGTAAGTAAGTACATTTACTGAAGTATTTTACTGTCTTTTTTTTTTGATCCTGCGAGAACATTTTATTTTGGAGGGAAACTTACTTTTTACTCCACTACATTTAATCAACAGCTTTATCTACAAGTTACTATAGAGATTTAGAATTTCACACAAGACAGGATGTGCTCAATAATATGCACTTAACAGTGTGTAACACAATTTAACCATCTACAACCGTAAGATGTTATTTATACATAACTGCATTGGTAATAATAATCTTGTCTTTTTACTTTTGTTACTTTACATACATTTTACTTATAATACCACATACTTAACCCTTGACTTGACTTCGGGTCACGTTGACCCGTTTTAAATTTTTGTTTTATATCAGAAAATATGGGACGTAGAAATGAGCGCTGAAAATATGTAGAAGAAAAATTTAACAATTTAAAACGTTGGAAAAAGCAAAAACAAACTGAAAAAAGGCGTCAAAAAGAAATTTGTATTTTTATATTGCACTATTGCTACTTTTACTTCAGTAGATGATGTAAATATATGGCATTATGTGGAAATAGACTTTCCTCCTCCCAGGTCATGTGGATCACTCCATCTGATGATTTGTCCTTGAACACATCTGTAAAGGAAACAAACCACAAATATCACATTTTTTTAATGCAACGTAAGTGTAAGACACATTTTGATATGGAGAAATACTCTATAAGCTATGGTATGGTCCACTGTTCAAATCTGCAAACTTGCAGATTTGAGGATTCAAGGGGCATTTAGTTATTTAGCCCCAACTGCCTTCATTCTGAACAATTAAAAGTCTAATTTATCACTTGACATCTTGTCCAGGCGTAACGTTAGAGTGATGAAGGTCTGAGAAGCCTGAATAACGGAAAGTCATCAGCCTCACCAAGCCGTCGTTCGCGTTCAAGGAGAAAGTTACAAGTACTCCTAATACCTTCAATGGAAAGGCTTTTTGCCTGAGCTTCACAGTAAGTCACACATTGCAAACACTAAAGAGAAGAGGTTTGCTTACCAACTTCTCCTTGTGTGAAGTCAAGCCTGAAGTCCCATTCACAACAAATGACGCATCAGGGTTAAGGTCCTATTAAAAGTCGGAGACGTGAATCTTTTCTTTCTAGAACGCCTATTTTACAGTTTAAAACAATAAATACGCTGACTTATACGTGCTCTAAGCCACTCCACCTCACTGAGCTGCTCAGCTGTGACATCCTCAAGTTTTCCCAGAGTTGAGGTTTGCTGGGAAAGTGTCATCCTTAATTATCCTTCACTGAGGAGAGATTTCTTCAGCTGCTTATAGTCTTGGCCTTTAAATCCCACTGGGTCTGAAGGGCTGCCTACGCCTCCGTCCTCATAAAGGGAGTGAATCATCTTCACACAGGTGGATGTCATGTTAGGAGAGCAGTGGCAGAGGTGTCGGAAATCAGATAAACAGCAACTGGTGGAGGCAAAACTGAATTTAGTAAATGTAAAAAGTAGAGTGGCATGCAAATACAGCATTTACCTGTAAAGTTGGATCCTGGCAATAGTTGTGAAGTATAAATTAGTGTGACTGAAGAAGAAATCATGCAACTTATTTATATACATTGATTGCATAACAGGCATCAGTCACAAGTACAGGCATGTGATTTGGCAGGCAGGTGAGGTCCAAAAAAGGAGGATGTCATACGAAGCGTCTGTATCCACCAATGTCACCCACAAAATACCATCATGCCCTGATCATATCTACCTTCAACTAGTGGAACTTGCACGAAGCAATCAATCATTCTACCTCTCTAGCATCGACACACAGGGCTCAATATTAAGCGTTTTGTTTGTGGAGGGTAACTTGAGGGTCATCCCTCAAAAAGATTTAAAGGTTACTATAGATATCACCCAAAAAGCGTAAAGACAAAACTTGCTTTTAGCTAAATAAATTATATACACATATCACTGCCTTTGTCTAAACATTTATTTGTTCTGGAAAGGTTTGCCATGCAAAATATTCTGTACTGTAAAAACAAAAGAGCACATTGAGAAAACTTTCAAATATTGTTTCACTAGGCTAATTATATTTATTCACAAATAAAAAAACTATTATGAACAGTTCACTAAATATTTAACAAAAAGGGGCTTGCTAGTAATAGCCTTGACCGTGTTGCCAACTCAAAGCATGCTGTGTCTGCACATTGCTGGATTTCACCCAGCAGATATGTTTGGTCATGTTTTCAAAATCCTTTGGGGTGTTTGTAATCTGTGGGAAGTACATGTTTCATGTCTTGGTACAGTTGGCAGGTAGTTAAGGTATAAATGTGCAATGCTTTCCTCAAACTTTGTATAGACAAATACAAATGTAATCCCTCTCAATCATTACTTATGACCCACTAAAACTAGTGTGAGGATGTGCTTATCTGCAGAGACCCTGCCCTCTGCCTCTTCTTTGGAGAGTCAGGACCATGGTTGGGAGGCTTCTGGGCATCAATAAAAAGCCTTTGGGCCCAATATGGGTGTGCAATCCCCAGCCAATAATGGCACTCATTTCATTTACCTCTTGTGCGCCACGTGAGGGCCTGACATGACGCACAAATCTGAGTATAAGGACCCATTTTTGGCCTGGTATTACAATCCAATCTGGAGGTGTGTGTATTTAGTGCTATAGAACAACCTCTGCAAGGCAATATAAGGGCCTTTTATTCCTGATTCACTGCTTTCTTTGACAGTGCCTCTTTATTCACACTCTTAACCATCTCTGGCTCTCTGACCATTGAGCAGTGGCGAACTCTGAACACCTGCATTTACAAACTGTAAGCCAATAACCTTAAAAAGTGAAGCGCGATATCCACCTCATTTAAGGATATTCAGTGCAAATTGACCCACCCGTGATTTGGCAGAGCAACCTGAATTAAGGCATATTGGACAACGTCCATGCATTATAAACTTAATCTCAAAATCTTTGATTCATCAACTGCCTCAAAACAGACCGTGAAGAGTTTCTACAAGAGATCTTTACAGCATCTGTTAAGGTGCAGTAGGTAAGACTTTTAAAACTAACCCGTCATATTGGTTGAAACTGACCCTGTTAGAGTAGAACTACATTAAACAGGTATTAAATCTTTAGTAGTGAGAGTTGCAAAAATCCACAACTCCCTCTTCAAATGCTTGCTTTTAATAAGATGTGCTTGTGTCCTAGTGGAGGTATTACAAGAACTTACGCCATTTGTTTCAGTTATCAGGCTGCTTAGACACTTTATTGCCATCATAACATTTAACCAGCCTGCATTGTACAATGTAAAATACTTTAACATGTTGACATCCATCTTGAGACCATTTTCCATGAGTCATCTTGTCATCTGAAGAAGAGAGGGAGCCAGATTAGCCTTGGAAAAAATCTTTATAATATTCAACTAACTGATACTAATGTATAAACGCAAGGGAAAAGTCACCTAAACCTTACAAGGAAACATTTATATAAATCACATTTCATACAAAAACTATCCACACATTGAATAGTAAACAGATCCTGAGAGCAGTTTGTTTAACAAAAGGTCAACAGGTTTATCGTTATGTCTGGGTGGATCCCTGAAATATATTACTGCTGCAAAGACATCCTTTACCCTGCAGGAGGTCGACCACCTCTCTAATCAAAAGATTTTGAAACTGGCATTTCAGCAGCTCTTATGGACCGTATCATCCTATCATCATTATCAGCTTATAAACAGATTTATGTCTTACCACATGTAGCTTGCCGGTATACTGACAGTTGCCACGACCACTAGATCCAATTCTGAAGGATAATAACAAAATCAGTAAGCAAATTATTTTATTCAAGTGTATTGTGTGATGCTACCATCTAATGTTCAGAAAACCGAGAGTCACCACTAACAATCTGCCGGTAATTCCAGCTATTTCAGTTTGGGTTTCATCACAACAAAGGTTGACTGCCATTATAGTATTAAAGCTGAAAAGCTACCTGTCAATTCAATCGACAGACTTAAGGGGACTGCAGCAGACAGGCAGAATGACACCTGTAATAAAAACAAAAAAAAGGTGGAATAATGAGGACAGACACTTATTTTGAAAACCACCAATCCTCAATCAGTACAGCTTTAAAAGACTCAGAAAAGTGGATCAGAGACAATCGTCAGCTGTCGCATCGGACGGCACTTCCTATTCCAGGTTTTCATCACCGTAAGCTACACACTCCTTTATAAGCTTGTCAATTAACTCACCATTGCACAACAAGAGTCAAAGCACAGGACAAAGTTTGCTATGTTCTAAGCCAGAAACAAATTATAATTTAAGGACTTGACTTTCAGGATCATGTAGACTATACAACTAGTGGCAAAAACCAGGACATGTCACCGCAAGTTGACACCTGCAGAATGTGCAGGAGTTGAGGATTTTAAAGCCAACTGTTTCAGCCAAATATCAAGACTCTTCAAAATGAGTGATTAAGGACTGGAATTTGGACAAATCTAACTGATGCAATCTTAAGGTTAATGTCAACTCTAAACCGACTACCATTTGCTGCAAATCAGGTGTTTTGTCGGTTCTCAGCTTAAGAACGCATAACAAGTTCATGTAATCCAGATGTTCAAATCAATCAAGTACTGAGTGTTTCCATTGTACAAAGGTGAGCATAAAAGCTTAGACTTAATTTTAAGAATACTGTGATTAAAAAAAAAAAAATAAACTTACAAGGTCCATCTCAAGGTGTAGCTGTACCCCACGAGTCACTTTCTTTCACGAGAAGTCTTATGCCACCAGGCCAACCTTGAGAAACCAGAACAAAATATAATATAAATACTAGCACTGATCCAAGTCCACTCATGATATTTAGCAATTTTGTGTTCAGAAAACCGAGGGTCACCACTAAACAATCTGCCGGTAATTCCAGCTATTTCAGTTTGGGTTTCATCACTACAGAAGCAGGCAGTTGCCATTTTAATGACCAATAAATGCCTTTTCACCTGCACGAAGTGAACGTCTTCAGTCAGCTGGTTTAGTTTGGAGCATACAAAGCGCTGCATGGCGACATCTCTCTTTTGCAGCTCACAAGTCTTTTCAGCTACAGAAGAAAAGTAGTAATGAGTTAAAAATTACATTTAGTCCATTTTGACAGGTCACAGAACTGCAGTGTTCAGAAAACCGAGAGTCACCACTGAACATTCTGCCGGTAATTCCAGCTATTTCAGTTTGGGTTTCATCACAACAGAAGCAGTCAGTTGGCATTTTTATGGGCAGATAATGCATTCACCTTCTTCAAATGAATCCTCTTCAGTCAGCTGTAAGGACCATATGAAGGGTAACATCCTATGGCAGCTCACAAGTCTGTTCAGTTATAGAAAACAAAATTTGTTACATTTAGTCTAAATCTATTTTGAAAGTTAACAGAACTGCTTTAGTTAATGTTCAGAAAACCGAGAGTCACCACTAAACAATCTGCCGGTAATTCCAGCTATTTCAGTTTGGGTTTCATCACTACATTTAAAACTACAGTACATTTTAATAAGAGTATTATTAAACAGACCTCCATCTTGACTTTCCATCATCTTGATGAGACCCATTCTTCTGACCAGTCTTAAAAACAAAATCAATACGTAACTTAGTTTTTAAAGGACTGATCACCACTTACAATCAATTGCAGTTTTGGAGGCTCAGAACAGTGAGTATATAACATCGTCAGTTGTCGCATCAGACGGCACTTCCTATTCACAGTTTTCATCACTGACAACTGCATTAAAACAGTTGAGTTTTCTTCACTGAAACTCACCGTGCAGGGACATCAAGATACCCCACATATCAAGTGCAACACTTGCAGAGTGACAGCCACCTGTGGAAGGACAAGACTAACGGTTAAGAGAATATTTGGTTTTACACAAAACAGACACGTATTCATCTGGCAGACCAAATATTAACGTTACACTTGAATGTTAGGTTTCTGTACCCACTAGTCAGTTACTTATTCTGAGAAGCAACGAGGCTTAAGTTTCACCACAACGTTAGAGTACATATTTAAATAAATTACAGTTAAACCATTGAATGAGGAACAGATCGATCAGGACGTTTAGGAACATTGAGTAACGTTACTTTTAACGGAAAAACGAGATTAGAGGTACAAACATTGCAATGTTAGCAGTAAAACACAAACCCTATAAAAGCGAGACTGAAATAAAGAAATGAATATATCTCACTTTGTTTTTATCTTGTCCATCTTTGAGTGGGCTTCACGCAGGATCCACGTGGCTGCTTGAGGCCCGTAACGACAATGCTAACGTTAACACTTCACGCTAGCAGAGACCACGTTTTAACTAAAGTCACAAACTACAGCTCAACTAACGTGTTGTTTGAACGGTTAGGACAGTAGTCTTGTATTTACTGACCACTCTAAACAAGTCGAATCACATTTCCCGTGGACTAACACACAAGCGAGAGTGCAGACTGCCAGACGATTTGAAAAGAGGCAGCAACGTCGTGGTAGCGAAGTATTTAAACGCTGAATGTCGCAGGAATAAAACGTCACTTGTTCTTTAGTTCTGGCGCGCTACAAACCGACTTATAAAATGCGCTCTGTTGCCACCTGCAGTACAGGAGTGTGTAGGCCTATATCACGATTTTTTTTTTTTACTGTGCCTATTTACTGTATGGGTATACAATTATTAAAATCTTAATCTTAATAATTGTACTCCACTACATTTAAGAATACAATATTACACTACCTTTTACTTCACTACAATTGTATTTGGCAGCTAGTTAGAAGTTACGTTGCTGATTAATATTAGCCTACACATACAAAATACATAATGAAACATGATGACATGTTCTTGGTGAAACTAAGACGGTTCTACTTACAGTGTAGAAATTAGTTAAAATGAACTCAACCTCAGCTGCACCTGCTACTTACACATTAGAAAATAAATTACGTTGTTCTTGTTCAATTATGTTTGTCTGTTCTGAATGTTTAAAAATATAAAAACAATACAAAATGTATCTAAAAAAATGATATTAACATAAAGTGTACATCTTTTCAAAACTTTTATAACATAGCCTATTTTATTGAACTTGTATTATACTTTAAGTGTTGTATGCAAAGTAAATACCTAGTAGCCTACAACTATAAGTCCTCACCAATTGTTTTATGTTATTCATTTTTTTTGTGGTAATATTGGTTCTGCTGCTCAAAACTCAGGCTTTTTGATTGTATGACTTCTTCATAGTTCAATAAAGAGGGACAAAAAGACGTATCCTAACTACTTTAGAAAATGTAATTCGAAGAAACACTGTAATTAAACAAGAAAGAATTAAAATAATTTAAAAAAGAAAAGAAAATGCAGCTACATGTTATTTGGAGTTACATAAATAAAGTTATTACGGAAATTTAGGTGAAATAGCCTACCATGCGGCCGCAGGATGGCGCTTTTTCACTATAACAGGGAGTCTAATTTACATGCTTGTTTGTCTGCTGTCAGTCTGTTAGTTGCTCTGAGCGTCATTTTGTTCTGGGTTTATTTTCTCGGCAGGCATTGGCTATTACATCTCATCTCCACACCCAAAACACATTTCCTTCAGCATTTTGCCATCCAGCTGTTTCAGGTAAAGTTGTTAAACTTAGTTAAATTTCCTTCTGTTTTTAGACTGTTTTTCCTGCTGTGCTGATGCTCCGTGCTTTACTCTGTTTATACCACACCTTCCATAAACCTTGACCTACAAATTGTCCAGTGACAAAATGTGTTAGAAAAAGAAAATGCTTTTTAGGATGCAGTGTTACCATACAACAAGAAAATACCTGGTCTAACTTGAATCATCTACACTTTCCTATGTCATCAGGGGCAATGTGCTGATGTTAGTTCAGTGCAAACTGTTTCTGATTTACTGTAGTCTGGATATTGAAACCAACAATTAACACTCTGATATCTGCTCTTTTTTAGGCAAACGTGGAAGACATTTTCTTTCCTCCCCTGGTTTTGTGGAAGGAGTTTTGAGAAAAAAGAAAGAAAAAAAAGATAGTTAAGTGAATACAAAAAAGTGCTGTCCGTGGCAGTGGCAGCTTGAAGGGGTGTGTGAGCGTGTGTGTGTGAGTGAGTGTGTGTGTGTGTGTGTGTGTGTGTGTGTGTGTGTGTGTGTGTGTGTGTGTGTGTGTGTGTGTGTGTGTGTGTGTGCGCGCGCGCGCGCATTGATCCACAGCAGCAGCATGTTGCCACCTGTGAAGAAGGACCGGATCATTAATCAGCTCCCAAACGTTAGTAACACACACACACACACACACACACACACACACACACACACACACACACACACACACACACACACAACACATACATTACTGATTGATGATGAGGTTATTTAGAGCAGTAGGCTAGTGGAATCTATGTACATTTACTCAAGTACTGTACTTAAGTACACATTTGAGGTACTTTACTTGAGTCTTTTCTTTTCATGCCACTTCTTCTACTCCACTACATTTCAGAGGGAAATATTGTACTTTTCCCCCTACTACATTAATCTGACAGCTTTAGTTACTAGATACAACTACAGATTTTTGCACACAAAACACAAATCCAGCTGAAATGATTAGCCGATTAAACACTTAGTTCATTGACTAACTGTTATGCTCGTTTTCTAGTTTCTAAAATGTGAGGACATTTCTGCGTTGAGTACTTTTACTTTTAATACTTTAAGTACATTTCCCTGATGATACATACATACTTTTACTTAAGTAATATTTTGAATGCAGGACTTTTATTTGTAACAGAGTATTTTTACAGTGTGGTATTAGTACTTTTACTTAAGTAAAGGATCTGAATACTTCTTCCACCACTGATTTAGAGTCTTAAATGCTGCTCTTTGTTTCTCTAAAAGTGGACGGCTGCAAATTTGCAAAATGTTGTTGTCCTCACTAAAGCTTGTAACTCCAGCCTTGGTGACCTTAATGCTCCTTTGCTCCTTTAGAAAGGTTCACTACCTGAATGTAGCCATGTAGATACATTTTGGCCTAATGTTAAGCTGATTCTTTGGAAATACAAGGTTTTTTTCTGTACAGCAACAATTGAAGGATGATGATTATAATAACTTTAAGTTTATGACATTGCTGCTTCTCCTTTTTTATTTTCTAAGATTGTTTTATTCAGGGAAAACACATTCAGTGTAACCCTCCCTACCTTCCACCTTTTTATTTTACAGTCCAAAATGCTTTTTTTATTAGTTTCTTTCTGTTTCCTCCCCCCACTCTCTTTACAGTATTTCAGTCCGAATGCAGCGCTGCACACCAAAGATGGCTTCCACCCACAGGTGCAGGCTGCCTGCCAGGTACACAAGAAAGACACAGTGAGGTAAGATCACAGAAGGGTTAATAAGACAACACACCCAGCGGCCCTTCCTGCTACTACACACACTGTGACATGTGTTTTAATGAAATGAGGGCCAGAACTAATTCATGCAATGTGACTTGAAAGTCATGGAATGTCTGCTGTATCAGCTGACAGCTGACGACCTCGCCAGCAAATCTCAAAAACTCAATACTTTCAGCTTCCCTTCTCTTTCTGTGGCATTTGTAATCATGACATACTGGTCACAAATATATATATATATATATATATATATATATATATATATATATATATATATATATATATATATATATTTTTTAATTATTATTAAATTTCAGTAAATTCCTAAATGCCTGCAGTTTTTGGCAAACATTACTCGAAAAGGAGTAATTTGTGCATTGTTGGGGACTTACTTCAGCTGTGTAGCAATACACATTTGGTGTAAGAACAGAGCTATTATGTCCCTTTTTCTCTGATAATAAGATTTATGTTGAAAATCTTGTGCCTTACACACAAAATCAGTACTTTTATAACTTAATATATTTAGATTTTTTGTTTGGCAAGAAAGATTTGGAACACAACTGCCTATACGTGCTGAAATCAAACTCTCAGTAAAAAGCTTAAGAATGCGTCAATCATAACAAATTTCCCTGAAGTTGTGAAATCAGGCTGAATTAATTCAGTTATTAAAATGATTCATCTTTCATGTAAGAGCAGGCTGAGGACCATTAAGGGCTTCATGCATTTAGTCTTTAAAGTTCCTGCTTTTTTAAATATGAAAGTTTATGGAGGCTGTGAGTTATAATATTAGAGGAGTTAAATGATGTCTGCATGGTATTCATCAAGTTGTTGTGTGTTTCATGCTGTTAGGCTTTTATTGTACGGAGTCTAGAATGACAGTATTGGCTTTCTGTTGCCAGCTTGAATATCGCCAAGGTCATCGTAGTGGGAGATGTTGCAGTTGGGAAAACGTGTCTGATCAGCAGGTAAGAAGCAATCTTGAATAATAAGATCAATCAAAGGATTATGTGTTTAGATTTGTTATTACATTTTTGGTCTGATTTCAACTGTATCAGCTGTTGAAGTGTTTCCTCTGTAGTTGTACTTATGTAGCTGCAGTTCTTTAGAGCATCATTCAAGTTTTCTTCCACAAAAACATGGTTTAGCCTAATCACGTTTCAAGTTAAAGTTATAGTTCTACAAATGTTAATAAAATTAATTAAAATTCATTACATAAATCAATAACATTCATACTGTTTTACAGATGAATGCTTATTTTGTCTTAGCTATAATATGCAGTATCTTACAATGACCCATGAACTGTGTGGTGGTGTCTGTATCTATAGAGACCCTGCCCTCTACCTGTATTTTCTCTTTTCTTCTTATTTTGCTCAGTGTGGGACATTTATGGGTGTCAGCAAAGAGCCCATGGGTGTGTAACCTTCAGCCAATAACAGTGTATAGGTTGTGCAGTCCCTTCTCATGAAGAAGAAATGCAAATTAGGTGCATTTCCAACGACTGGTTTGGAGCAAATAAACTAGGCTACAGCATAGTTTGATCAGAAGTTGGCGGTATAGGCTGTAATCCACCAGTAAACAGTAGAAGAAGTAGAGGTTGCTAACCAAAAACAAAACAAATCGCCTTAACTGCATCTATGAGAGAAAAGTGGAGAGAGGTCTTAAGGCATTTGGTTCAATTGAGCAAGTTGTGATTGTTCTTTCATGTCCGCGAGTATTGGTTTTAGTAAAGGTTTTGACTGAGTTTGTGTGAGTCACTTCCATACAGGAGGGAGACATTCTTAATTTAAATGGCTTTATTAGATCTTGAAATGTCAGTCACTGTCACTATGATGTAACTACAAACTTGTATTTGTTTTTTTTCTCCAATAATGTAGTACTCAATTAATCAGTTGAGATAGTAGTAAATAATTACATTTGATTTTTCTTTTTCTTTTTACTGTTGATCTGTCAAAAGGATCAACTCTAAGAAATTCCTTCGGGACCACAAAGGTTTCTGACATTTTATAAACAAAATGATTTGTCAAAAAATAGGCCTAGTTAAAGGACAATTCACCAAAGCATTGAGAACTTTGTAAGATAGATTATATAGTAGGGGTGGGTGATATATATTGTTTACGATAATATCGTCATTGTTGTGTTAACAATGTGCAAATTGACATTATCGAGTATTTAAATTACTTAGAAAAAAACACTTCAAAACATGCATTGGAACGCTACACATTCACTAATGTCAACATTTTAAAGAAAATAAATAAGAACTGTTTTCATTCAACATTGTGCCCATTATTATCATCAGTGATTAAGGAACTCAGAAAAACACATTTTTAAAGGATATTGTCTAATTATCGTTATCGTCAAAATCACCAAAAATATTGAGATATTATTTTTTGTCCATATTGCCCACCCCTATTATGTAGACAGTCGCGTTCTCATATACAGGCGGCCGCCGTCTTGGGAGCTACTGTCTTTCTAAACTATCTTTTTAATAAACTGTCTGTACACTTTCAAAGTTCTCAATGCTTCAGTTAACATTTAGGGTATAGGATAGGATATAGGATATTTTGAGCCTTTTTAGTGGTATAAATAGCGATTTGTTTTTACTTTCCCTGTGCCCCGAATACTAGCGTTGTAAGCTAATCAGTGGTCTGCGCTAGCATGTTTCAAGCTAC
Source organism: Perca flavescens (assembly GCF_004354835.1). Lineage (NCBI taxonomy): Eukaryota > Metazoa > Chordata > Actinopteri > Perciformes > Percidae > Perca > Perca flavescens. The sequence continues at coordinate 18,991,241 of NC_041343.1, forward strand.
AAACACATATGATTAGCATGAAAACATGTCCTAGAGAGCGATCGAGTGGGTACACATCTGTTATTAACCCCTAGGTTCGTTTTGTGCCGGAATTGTCCTTTAATAGTAAAAAGATAGTTATTTATTGTTAGTTGCAGCTTTAAAGTATATTTTCTCTCTCTCTCTCTCTCTCTCTCTCTCTGTTTCTTTTGTTCCTTTAAGGTTTCGAAAGGGTGCGTTTGATAAGAACTACAAAGCAACCATAGGGGTGGATTTTGAGATGGAGCGTTTCGAGGTTCTTGGTGTTCCCTTCAGTTTACAGCTGTAAGTATGTCGCTAGACCTCAGAGAAACACTCAGTTTATAGACTGAGCCTTAAACAAGCTAACTCACTCACTGCGCTGACTGATCATCAGGGTCACATGGGTCAACAAGGTCTGTTTGTTATTTCCTATCTGACCTTCATTTGATCACATATCATGATGAAGTTAAAATTCTTGAATGTCTGACAATCTGTATACCTTTGAGGTCATACAACATCCTCTAAATTTGACTTAAAAGGGGGCCTTAAATGACGTAATAATTAGGTTTTTCCTTTACTATGTTGGCTTCTGTAGTGCATGTAATGTACGCTTGTACAATTTGTGTTATTTAAAGGTTAATATCCAAGAGGGCCTTGTTGAGCTTTTTTGCCATGCTAGCGTAATGTGGATGTAGGGATGGCGATGAACACATGTAAACAACGGTTGAATGGATTGCCATTAAAGTCTGTGTAGACATTCATGTTTCCCAGAGGATGAATCCAACTAATGTTGGGGATCTCCTGACTTTTCCTCTTGCGCCACCATGAGGTCGACACTGTGGTTTCCAGTGAAATGTCTCAATATCTGATGGGTTCATGAAATTTGGTACAAAGGTTTATGTTCAGTCATTCGTTAATTGCAATAACTTTGGTGATGACTTAGGTCCCGATCAGACAGAGTGATGCCAGTTGCAGCTTAATGTTATTCTTGCTAGGCAAACACCAAATCACCCATCCTCAACACTGTTATTTTGCTGTTAAGTGAAATGATCTGGCTTTTTTTCCGTTCTGAGTTAAAGTTTTTTCAACTTGAGGCGTTCAGGGCGCCTTTGCAAAAACGTGAGGTGCAAACGAGAGGCACTCATCAACGCAAAAGCAGCAAGCAAAAAGCTTCACTCTCAAACAATTACAAAATGCCACCCAAGGCTGCTAAAACGCGATCGGTCTGATTGGGGCCTGAACCGTACCTCTAGTGCTATCATTAGGTCAAAATATGAATCTGTCCAATATTTTGGTTTATACCAAAAAACTGACAGTCAGTGCTACAAAGCAAATTATCTAAGATGGTAAACATGATAAACAATACACCTGCTAAACATCAGCATCTTCTAATGGTCATGTTAGCATGTTGACGTTAGCATTTAGCTCAAAGCAGTGCATACTGGAAGTGCAGCCTCACAGAGTCGTTAGAATAGCTGTAGACTTTGGTCTTGTTTGAATAACACTGATAATTGCTAAATTAGGCCTACTGTGGCTTTATTTTCAACATTTAATTTCAACATTTTGAACTGACACTGCATGTTAGTTCAAACAACCATCATGACCGCTGGACATGACAGCATCTCACATCTCTTCTCTCTTCCCTTCTTCCCTTCATCTCCACCAAATATCCCACCAAGAACAATCAAATCTGCATCTGATTTTATTTCAGGTGGGACACAGCAGGTCAGGAGCGCTTCAAATGCATTGCTTCAACATATTACAGAGGGGCACAAGGTGAATGTAGCTCAGTCTCTATAGTACACCTCTCAGCTTAAAATGACAGTGTTGTCATACATAAACACATTCTCATCATGCTCTATGTTTGACTTCTCTTGATGCTGTTTGTCTCTTTACGTTCCTCCAGCCATTATAGTGGTGTTTGACTTAAGCAGTTGGAGCTCTTTAGCACATGCCAGGTAAGGAATAACCCATTCTGATCTAATTATTTTACTATTAAAATGCCATTTTGAGTCTTATAATTGTGTGTGTGTGTGTGTGTGTGTGTGTGTGTGTGTGTGTGTGTGTGTGTGTGTGTGTGTGTGTGTGTGTGTGTTTAGGCAGTGGCTGGAGGATGCCATGAAAGAAAATGACCCATCCAGTGTTTTACTGTTCCTTGTTGGTACCAAGAAGGACCTCAGTGTGGGTGAAATAATCAAAATTTACTCAGTTAATTGATTAGTTGATCGTCAGAAAATTAACCAGCAACAATTTTGATAATCTAATTATAATCTCTGTGCGTGCGTGCATGTTTTGGTTTGTGTGTGTCCCCCACATGTGTAATTGTTTCTCGGTAATATCATCAGGGTTTTTAAATTATTAAATACTTTTTGATTAATTGTTTGGTCCATATAACTTCAGAAAACAGTAAAATTGGCATTAGAATGTCTTGTTAAACGGTCCAAAGTCCAAAAATATTTGTTTACCAAAAAATGTTAGCAGTAAATTCTTACATTTGAGAACCTGGAACCATCAAATGTTTGGCATTTCTACTTTAATTATCAAACTCGTTGGCAAATAATTTCCTGTCAACAAACTAACCACTAAACTAAACGACTGATTGTTGCTGCTCTGAATATCTCACTTTTAGTTAATAAGAATAATTCTACTGTACAGTGACCAATGGCCTGAAGCTTTCCTTCCCTGTTCTCATTCACTTCTCTGTCTGTGTTTCACTCCTCAGTCTCCTGACCAGTTGGCTCAGATAGAGCAGGAAGCCATCAGACTCTCTGAGGAAATCAAAGCCGAGTACTGGGCTGTGTCTGCTAAGTCAGGTGGGAGTCAATCACACATGAACAAATCCCCATCAGTCACCACATGCTTTTCATGTTCTCTTTTAACCCCTTTCCGTCTTACTAAACTCTTTCCTCTGTCTCTGTGTTGTTCCAGGAGATGGTGTCAGGGATTTCTTCTTCCGTTTGGCCTCTCTGACTTTTGAGGCCAACATTTTGTCCGAGCTTGAGAACAGTGGCTCAAGGCACGTCGGTGACATTATCAGTAAGTCAGTTTGTTCAATAAAGTCTCATTATTAAGAAGGCAGCATCATACTTGTATCTTTCTCTTATACTCATTTACTGACTAATTAGTTGAAAATCAGTTTTTCTCATGACACATATGACACACAACACAAGACGGATGTTATTCTCTTTTTTCCTTATTGTCAACAAATCTATGATCAAAACTAAATACAATGCATTACACCATCTTCCACACCTCAATACTCCGTCTGTGGCACTCCATTTGTTCCTATTGAAGATGTAACTCTTTAAAATGCTAAAAAGTAATGCTAAAAATCGAGCGTCACTTAAACAGTAAACAGAAGTAAATAATGTATTTGCTTGGGACTATTTTCAGATGCGGATTAATCAAATTCACTGCTCAGTGGTCACCAACCTTTTTTGCTTGTTAGCCCATGAAGTTAAAGTTGACCTGTGGAGTTTGTTATGTGAACAAAAAAGTTCTCTTTACATTTAATGTTTCTTACCTAAACCTTACCTTGAGGTCTAACAAACATGTCGAATGCATTCCTTTGTCATGAAATATAACATTTAAAAGCTTTGGTGTGTTACCGCCACCAACTGGCAGTCAGTGCAATTGCGTGAAACCAGCGTGAGGAATGTTTGTTGGGTCACATGAATCCGTAAGCATGTGCACGAGACAAACAAAACGGGCCCATCCTCCATAGTGCTACTAGTGATGAGTTGTCTACTTGTGACCTCTTATCACAGATTATGTTTGTGTATTATCAGATTAAGTTGTAAGCACTTTAACCACAAAGTGATTTTCTTCTCACATATACACGGCATCTCACATACTTAAAATCTTCATTGCCCATGTTCATGGTAATGAAGGAGCACGTTTCCCAGTACAACAGTGTTGCTCATTTTATGTTTTTTAATAGTTTTTAGCCAATGTTGTTCTCAGGATAAATTCATTGCTGGTTTTGAAGTTTTCGTGGGGTTTGCTGACAGTAAGAAATACACATATTGCCTGGCTTTATCATACATACCCTTCCTACTGTAGCTCACATTGTTTATCTGAATGCCAAAAATGTGAAGTGTTTTATTCTTTATTTGCATTTCACACAGGGCTCACAGAAGCCAATCACAAACCTACCAAAAGGAAGTCCAACTGCTGCTGATGATGAGAGAGAGAGAGTGACCGCCTGGATACACTGTAGGCCTACTGACTAAAGATCACACTGAAGGGGAAAATTAAACTGAAATATGGACTCAGCATGTTCAGTGTGGCTATCATGAATTGACCATTTAAAAAGCAATGTCATATCAACTAAATCATGTCGCAATTGTGTATTTGTGATGTTTTTTTTTTCAAATAACCTGAGAGGAGGTTATAGGTTTAACATAATTAATTCTAAGTTGAGGCTTTACACAATAAGAAGTCCTCTCAGGAATATTTAGACTGCTGGTCGGGGGCTACCACAAAAAAAAAGCTGTGTGAGATGCTTGTTAACATTTATATAAAAAAGAATGATTATTCTCCACTAGATCTTTTACTAAACTGCCCTTGCTTTCATAAACGAGTGTCTGTCTGTTTGAAGCAACATTTTTCTCATGCATTGGAGAAAATAGCAGTACCAGACATAGTGCATTTTTTTGGTTTTCTCACTGTCATGTGTCTGTGCTGCTAATGTGATGCATACGCCGGCTCCCATGACCGCAGTCATTCCCACACTGCATTGCTCTCCTCTGACATCAGTGTTCTCATGATCTCGAAAATGGAGGGATTGTTTGCAGGGACTGAAACACACTAATTGATTTCCTCACTCAGTTCAGTCAGACAGGAGGAAGAAGTCTTCAAGTCTACATATGTTCTTTTTTCTCCTATTAAACATACTTTTATTATAGCTCATGGATTATGAATTGTAAATACATTTGTTTTGATCACAGTGTTGTCTTTCTGTTGAAATAGAAAAGCTAGATAGAGCGTGAATGAATTGTAAAGGTTAGGAACATTCTTCACATTCTGTTCCCAGCTAATCATATTTCTACCGTGAAGAAACACACAGACTATACCGTATGTATATGTACACCTACATCACATGTCCATACTGCCAGTTTGTTTCCCAAATTAGCATGAACAAGACTCTGGGTTTAATATGAACACTTTTATTAAAGGGATCACAGGTAAAAAAGGTCATCAGCACTGCCAGAGACATCATTTCTGCTCTATCACAGACTACCACCAAGTCCCAATCACAGCCTTGCTTCAAAAGATACAATATCTTAATCTGGCAAGAGACTTAAAACCAAATACGTTTACTCAAAAACCATCATTATTTTAAACAAGATGCATATTATGGGACCATGATAATTTGCACACTGCAAAATGAAGCACACCATTGAATATCAGCGCTGCTTGTTTGTACTGTGGCACACAGGCACAGCAACAAAAAACAAAAGCTGAATAAGTCATGATGGATGCAGAGTGGCTTAAAACTGCCGCAAGACTATCACAAAAGAGCTTCAATGTGTTTCTAACAACAATATATTCATACTACTGAAATAGCTGCGTGCAGTTCAGAATATTTTTACACTCAAGGATATACACGCAGTGGGGAGTCAGTTTGACAGTAGCTTCTAGTGTTACGGTTTTTAACTTACGCACTCAAAGTTAAACTCATCCACTGAAACATAAATTTTACTGTTGATACTGTCTTGGACTGAATTGCAGCAGCAGTGCATCAGGAGATCACATCCTGCAAGGTGGCAAACATCCTAACCCAGTGTCAAAAGTGAAATGCTCACTGAACATTAAAGACACAAGAGATCCAAATGTATGTTAACTTTTAAAAATGACCCTCTGACACAACGGGGTACTTCCACTTCAACAATCAACGGTTTTAAAATGTGAACAAACTTCTTCTGCACTGCCTTGCATGAATGCAGATGAAGTCATCACAAACAACCAGTTAACTCCAACGATGCTCTAATGTGGCAGATTGTTAGTGCCCACACAGCCTTCTCGGATAGGTCAAAGAAGAGTCAACAATGCAATAGAGGCTATATACAGGAGCCTAAATACAGTCAGCTGATCATAATACAGCATGGGGTGGAGCCACACAACTATCAGTAACTCATTTTTGAGAGAAACTCAAGCTGACATGGTTTCTCACTAAATTCATTTAGATTTTTAAATCAGCCTCAACCGTCACACTCGGCGTGCGTGTCTGTACGGTCTCAGGTGTGTTTGCTTTGACAGATGTGAAGAGTGGAGGCTTAATGTTTAAACAGAAAAAAAACAGTCTTTATTCATTCTGACGCATTCCATACAAAAATTAAATTTCCTGATTGGATTGGCAAAGCGTGTTTTTGGCAACTGCTCGCAAAAATCCACCAACCTGAAAGGAGGAACAGTGGGTTCTGGAAACAGTAACATTGCCCTTCTGTCAAAACCATTCATGGATTAAACTAAGAACCAATCGCAAAAATAAAGGACAGCTTGTCTGACATTGTTTGTGTAGGTCCATATCCTATATGTAACTGCTGTCTGATATTTCAAGTTTCTTTTTTTTTTGCCATTGTACTGACTTTCTGCATGACATATACAGTGTTAATTTGACTGTACAAAATACTATGCAGCCAGAAGAGTTGGCTGGAGGTCAGGAGGTGAAACATCTGGGATGAGACGGGTATACTAGGAAGACAAGAGGAAGGAAGGAGGGGAGATGAACCATGATACCAAACTAATAAACTGCAGCAACAATATCAGGAGGTGAAGAGAGTGTATGAATGGACAGTTAGCTGGATGGACTGGGTCCAACTACTGGTCAGCTGGATGAAAGGGCTGATGGGTTGTGGGAGAGACAAAAGGTGGAGGGTTATCCAGATGGAACAACAGTACAAAGGATGGAGTTGAGTTGAGTAGGGGGGGTAGCAACGCCCCCCTCCGTGTCCTATCGGTCCATTTCGTCCAGCAGGGGTGTGGCGTCTCCGGCGATTGACATGGGTGTGCTCTCGATCATGGGGCTGGGTGACGGTCGTGGCGTCATCCTCTGGGCTTTCTTCCGCCCCTCCGCTTCTTTCTCCTTCAGCCACTGTTCCGCCATCTTGCCCCAGTCCACTGCAGAGGCGTTGCTGCCGCTGGCCCTGCAAGGAGGGAGGACAGAAGGGGAAGTGTTTTAGTCAAAGACAGTGACATATTGAATGGCAGGCTGCTGCTTAGCCCTAAAATGATGCAGATTGTGGGATTAGCACCATCTAATGGCAGATAAACAACAACTCAATGATTTCATTTAACAAGTGGTTGATTTGAGTTGTATACTGCAAAATGGACATCACACTTTGTGGCTAAGAGGTGAAGGGTTAATCTGACCATACAGATGATGCATTTTTGTTAGGCTTGTCAAATTGTATATAGCTGGGGAAATTGCTAAGATCATGAATAATCAGTTTGACTATCAAAGGAAAAGGCTGTACTAAATGTAACACTAGTTGATCACACAAACTTTAATTAAACCAGGATGCCACTTTAAGGAAACGTATGGTTAAGGTACACCAGGTCGCCCACACACGTTCCCTTCTGCACTTACTTTGGTGGCTGCTGCTGTGGAGTCCGTCCTCTGGATGACGTGGAGGATGACGGCGTGCCGGATGAGTGGCCTTGGTGGCTACTGTGATGGCCGTGATGGCTGTGGTGTGACACATGGCTTCCGTGTGGGTGGCCATGTGTGGTGTGAGAGTGGGAGGACTGTGGGGTGGAGCCGGGGTACTGTGGCGTGCCCAGGGCCTGCTGGCTCGGTGTGGTGTAGGAGTAGCTGGGCGTCATCATGGGCGTTGCCATGGGCTGCTGAGGTGTTGCAAATACCTGCAAAAGAGAACATAATGGTAATAAATATGGCTCAACGAGTTTCCTGAGAAAAGTCAATCTATACTTATTCATGTATAAGTAGAGTCTCATGAAATGGTCCAACTGAAATCTAAAGAATTGAGGGATTAATAAAGTAGTAAACAACAACAAAAAAATCTTTCATTAAAATTCATTAATTTCAGGTGGACTTTTAATATTTCCTCAAACTTAAATTTTTACCAATTTTGGTATTTATTTCAATTTAACTGCATCAGGTTATTATGTTTAATTGTTTTGCATATTTATCACTGTATTAATAGATTGTAATGTAATTCTATAATGATACAGTTAGTTAAACTTTAAAAAAAAGTTTTTTCCAAAACGAGCTTGTTGGACTGAACACATGATTTCTGAAAGAACACATGATTTCTGAAAGAAAAAAAGAAAAGAAAAAAAACTTATCATGTATACATTATCATGTATAAACTGTATCATTATGAAGAGTGACTGAGCACAATTATAACTACGCATGGGCCTGTTACCGTTTTCAAGGTATACTGTGGTTTGAAAAAGTCAAGGTTTCAAAACTTCAAGGAGAGAAAACTGCAGTTTAGTAGTCCGTCTCCCTGCCAGTGTGCAGTGTGTTTAAAAATAAAATCCATTGAAAAAGAATCGTATACCGGCCCATGCCTATTTATAACATGTCTCTTCTTTTGTTGGAATTCTGCTTTGTAGTTTTGTTGGAAAACAAATATTATTAGGCTCATGAATCTGCAGACAGGTCACCAGATCAGCTGGTTTGGTTTTTGTTTTTTTTAAATTGCATCTTTACAAATATCTGACCAGAGACCTGATGTATTTTGTATCATTGTGGGTGCCTACAGTTCATAAAGACCTTTATAAAGTGAATGTTTGGTCACTCTGAGCCACCGACATCTCCAAAACACAGTAGTTAAAACATTAAAAGCTGCACTAACATGATAAGCAGAGGAGCTCCCTCCTCCTCCTCCTGTGCTGCCACCGTAGCCGTACTGGCTGGAGCCCCACTGGGCGGGGGTGGTGTTGGGGTTCTGGCCCTGGCCTGTGACTGCGGCGATGGCATTGAACATTTGAGAGGTCATGTTGCGTGGGAGGGCATTGACAGCTCGTGTCAAGTCTAGGGAGGAAGGAATACATTAGGAAATAGTCAAATGTACTACAACTCCACTCATGCTGAAAATGTTGATGTGTGTGGATGTGGATGTGTGTGTGTGTGTGTGTGTGTGTGTGTGTGTGTGTGTGTGTGTGGAAGAGAGCAGGACTCACCTGCAATGTTGATATTGGCTGGGGTGGCGTTGAGGGATGCAGGTGTCCTTGTTCGGCTGCTGTTGCTGGGAGTGATGCCTTTGACAGAGAAGACAATGCGATTTATCACAATATCCTTTAACGGTTGTAATGTAAGCAATAAACATTAGGTATAGTGCTTCCATACCTGGCACAGGCTCTTGGTAATGGTCCTTAAACCAGCGGAATAGTCCGTTCACTGTAGGAAATATCTGTGAACGGTAGCGGAAACCATCTGGGGTGATGGTCACAAACTCAACCCTAGACAAAAAACAAGACGGCATGTTGACATTCAGTTCTACTCATATGTAAACCGGCTTGTTGTCAATCAAATAAGTAAAGAGCTCATAATCTTGGCAGTGGAGCAGCTCGGTGGGAGAGTGGATAAGAATTGTGTGGTGTTGAGTAATTTGGCACAAGTATGACGTGACTCCAATTTGCAAATTGGAGCCTTTGTAGAAGCTAGGGCTGGACCCGAATATTCGAATATTCGTTCGCTGGGTTGGTATTCAATTTTAAAATTTGACATTCGAATATTCGTTTTTTTTTATTTTGGTTTATTTATTTTCTGCATTTATCTCTCGTTCACACTCCAGTCCAGTTGGTGGCGGTAATGCACATTTAAGTTGGTTTGCCAACCGCCAATAAACTACAAAGAAGAAGAAGATACTGTCGGTACACAATGACGCCGCGGCCACTTCGAGCATTTAGCAAGCTGGGCAGAGAAGCTAGCGGCGATAACAAGTGCGGAAATGGAAATCTGTTTTGCGTTTTTTCCGTTGTGATTCGGCCAGAAACTTCAACATTGTGAGGCAAAGAGATCGTTTTGGAATATAAAGCTTGGATATTACATTTCCTTGTACTCTTGGGGATTTACGAAAATTAAGTTTTGGTCCACTTTGTACCACTTTGTTGCTGAAAGGACAACGACAACAGGTATGCATGCACTCTCGGCTGCGCAGATTACGGCTAAATTGTTTTATTTTCTTTTACTTTGTAACAGTTGTGTACATGGCTTTATATTTTAAAGATGTAATGCTTTAAAGTTATAAAAACGCTCATGAGTGGAAGTTTTATCGAGGTTACAGCGACGCCCCCAGTCACAAAGTGTCCCGTTGACGAGACGGTGATCCTTGAGAGGTTAAAAGTTTATTAATTCTGAACGCGTCTGGCCTGTCTGTTTATATTGCACCAAATACGACACTGCTGCACTCCCTTGTGAAGTCGTTTGGATGAAAGGTTCTCAAAATAATCAAAATGCAAACAAACAGACAGACACATAGAGATTCCTGCCTTTATTAGAGATAATAATATGTTCCGAAGCTTCGAATATTCGATGCTCATTACTACCGAAGCTTCGAAGCTCAAAAAATGGTATTCGGACCAGCCCTAGTAGAAGCTATGGACCTTTGCATGTCACCATGTGTCACTGTGGTCCATGATATTTAGAGCATAAAATGGCATTGTCAGCTATTTCTGCGGTTTTAATGTGAGCTACTTTGAGGATTTAGCCTAGAAATCTAGACGCACCCTAGTGGCAGCAACTTTATTTTGCAGCCAGGGTCAGTCTAGGCACTCTCTGTTTGCTTGCGAGCTGGAGAAACCAAATTTTGGTCAGGCCAATCACATCGTGTATAGAGTCGGTGGGCGGGGCTTATGGCTGCTGCTGCTGGAAACAGCAGTCTTCTGGAAGACTTGGAGTTAAGCTTTTCTTTGAGAAAAGAACAAAGAACGGCACAGAAATCATTCTTAAAAAAGGAAGATGTGTTCAGAGTTTTGCCAACCAGATACGGCAAAAGTTTAATCTATCAACTAGCTTGTCTTCCTTCTTCGTTGCTCTGCCTGGTTGTAGCGCTATCCTATTACGTGCAGAGGGAATTTGAAAGACCGTTTATCCCACCCCTCGGATTGAGCCCTGTCAATGGTGAGTTCCCAGACCCAACATCTTGATGTGGGTCTGGCTTGTCAGGCTATTGAGGAATAGCAACATTAACAATTACATTTTAAATCAGCTTCCACTGAAATTAGTCAAACTTTTTTATTCAACATTTTCTATCCATGTAATGATTACAGTGAATAATCAGAAAACAGAGGAGAAAAAACTTTCTGCTCACCGTGGTTTTCCGCGAGGCTGGTAACCCAAAATGAATTTTCCTGGCAGATCTTTACATGCCGAAATAAAGTAAGGAATAAAAGTAGGCTTCTCCCTCTTTGTCTTGACCAATAACTCCTCCATTTTCTATTAGAAAGAAAAGAAGATATGAGAGGTGCAACTCATGGCAAAAACTGTTAGCAGAATGAAGTGAGCTGTCGAGTTATGTTTTTCCACAGTAAGAATGATATTGAAGCAAATTAGTACCTCCTTGCTCCCCCAGTTGCACTCCTGGAAGTACTTATGCCCTAGTAGATCCCGGGCAAATGACGCCATTGGCTGAATGTACCGAGCAGTGATTTCATCCAGATCTTCAAACTCCTGCAGAGAATGCAAAATACTATTTAAGAACATGCAGCAGCCACAACACTGATGTTTCTCAATATATTTTCTGCAGGTTTGATTATGGAGCACAAGATCATGCTTAACAAAGAGAAGGAGAAAACGGCTTACTTCATTATTGATCCAGAGTGTGTGCCCTAAGCTGAATGCATTTTCTTTGCCTTCTTCTCTTACATCCACATGCTGGTAGATGCCATCAGCCACCTACAAAACATCACACAGAGTCAGACTGGTATATGTTGTGTTACTGCCACATTTTGTACCCTTCTATCAGTTTTGTACCTTCCAGGTGACTGTGAGGTGGTTCTCTCCCTTGCTGCTGGGTCTGATGATCAAGTCTCCCTGGTCCAGGGTCTCCATCATTTTCTCTGCCTGGTTGAAACTGATATTGTGGAAGTTGGGGTGGGCGATGACACGCTTTATATATGCTGGAGACAGAGGGAAAGCAAAGAAATAGTAGGACGACAGTGATGTGGAAGTAAATGTTTGGTAAACAAAAAGTGTATTATGAGGAAACAATTCCCAAAAGTAGCACAGTGTACCGTTTTATTAGCTATTTCGATTCAAACAGCGTTTATTAATCCTGTTATTATACTAACGTGTTCGCTGTTGTTTCTTTTTGAGCTCCTCCTCCTGTTTTTGGTCTTCGGACTCTGTATCAAAGTCATAGTAGCTGTCCTTGGGGAGCTTCCACTCATTGGCCTTGTCCATCAAATCTGAGGTTCGGCATGTGAGGTCGACACTGAATTTCTCAATGTCGATTTTCATGATGCGGCAGTGAACTGTCATGCCCACCTGAAGGAAGAGGGGGAAGAGGAGCAATCAAGGAAGGGCAGAAATAGGCACTCATTATTCATAGATCTGTCAGGATTGGGAATTCTAACTGGCACCAACTGCAAACTCTCAGAAATATTCAAAAAAGTTTACAGGTGACATTAACAAAGGAAAGAAAATATCAAAAAGCATCCGCAAAGCACAACCAATGACGACGACAGCAAATAACGCCTCACCTTGACCCTCTCCTCAGGGTGTTTGACCACTTTGTCACTGAGAAACTTGGTGGGAATGAATCCCTGGACGCCATTATCTAATCTGGACCGCACCCCAATGGCCTGACCTGGACACGAACCGCTGTCAAAGTGATTCCACACCTAAAGCAGGGACACAAAATCAAAAAGATGATGTTTAGAGGTCAGACTCTCAGCTGTTTTCTACTATTAAGTCGTCAAAAGAAGAAAACTCAGGTGGATGGTACCTCGCTGAGTTCAGGGAAGTTGTCCTGCTGGCAGAAGGGACACTGCCACAGTCCCGTAGAATCGTTACGGATGGCCTGGTCATAGCTCTCTCCCTGAGGCCGCCGGTGAGCAATACCAGTTACTATACTGGTGATCAGCTTACCTGGAAGAAAAGGAGGAACAAACAATCAACCACACCAGCCGACAGAGCTGCACTAGCATTGTTAGTGGTACTTCAGCAACATCACTCCTTTGAACAAGTCATCATGTGCTATGACTATCACACCAATGTTGTGTGTGCTTAAGGTTAGGCATAAACTTTATATTATTGATCTTTGGTGATGTTTGATTTAAGAAATGAACATGTGTACTTCAGTGCAGTGTGTATTACCAATATAAAAGGTCTCTGGAGTCTCCTTGGTGAGCAGGTTGAAGACCTCCTCAGTGTTGGGGACTCTGTAGACAACTCTCAGATCTTTGTACCTGCAGCTCAGCTCTGCACGAATATCATAGAGAGTAATCCCCTTGTTGCCGTAACCCTACAGGGTCGAAACAAAGAAGAAAACAACGTCAATGATACAACTTGTGAAACAGAGCTGAAGTTTCTTTTGGCTTCACATTTGAAAAAACCCAAAGTGGTGTCTGAAATGTCCCTTTTCTGAACTAAATATAATAAGTATTCTGTACTGTAGTATTTTTCAAGCTTTAAAATTAAAATTTAAAACAGAATACATGAGACATTGCTGCGGTCAAAGCCACAACATACACACTGACCTGTCTCTCAAGCTCTTCAGCAAAGGCATCCAGATCAAGATCTTTGAGACGTTCTGGATTTTCCAAGATCTCCTCCAGAGCTCCAGCTGGGTTGGCATCTTCTGCCGACTCATCATACTCAAGGGCGTCCACAGCCATCTTGCGAGCCCACTCGTACGTCTCAGGGTGGACACGAGAGCCGTCCAGAACCTCGATGTAGGAGTCCGTACTGTGTGGAAGGTTTGAGAGAAGAGAAACCAATGCTGATTTAAAATAACCTCACAGGCTGAATGTTAGATCACTGCCTTGTCTGACAATGGTAGAATTAGCACTATGTGAAATATCTGGATGTTTCGGGGTGTGTAACAGACCCCTATACAAGGTACCAACCTGTCCCCGAGCGATGCCGTGTCAATCTTGATGAAACCGGCACAGTTGATAAAAACCTTGGGTCCCATGTGACACATTGTGACCAGTTGGGTTCTGTTTTCCAGACGAGTGTTGTTCTGCTTCAGAATCTGCACAAATACAAGGATCATGATGAGTATCAGGTCAGCAGAAAAAGGCGCTATACTTTTATATATGACACAAGAATTATTGCCAATAGCACAAACGCATACCTTGAGCAGGTGGGAGCCCTTTCTTGGTCCCAGGCCACAGACATACTGAACCAGGCTCTGAGTGTGAGGATGGGCAATGGCCTTGTTCACATCAACTCCAACCTCATTGACACGGTTGATGAATTCGCAGTAAAGAGCACAGAGCAAATCTTCCTTCACCACATGTTCCTGAGAACGGTTAGGGAAAAAAAGACACCAATCGTTTCAGCGATTGTAGCTGCAGAATCATGCTCAATTTAAAAACACATCTCTTCCGACTGCACATTCGATTAAAAAAAAACAAAAAAAAAAAACTTTCACTTAACAGTTGCACTTACTTTATGGGACACTTTTTAGTTTGGCTTAATGTAAGCTAATGTGCTTGCACTTGATGTTTGCTATCTGGAGTTTGTACCTTCATGCTTGAAAGCCCTTAATTGGAAGTGGCTTTGGATAAAAGACATGTAATGTAATTTACAGGGTCTAGTTTTCATAGTCGTTACTGATGTTCAAGAGTTTTGGAGAAGCTGCCCATCTCATTATCATCTTAATATTAACTGATTAGTTGATGCACAGTGTATCTGACCAGGCTGACAAGATTATTGAGTAGTTGCTTCCAGATTTGTAGCAAAAAACTTGCGATATGTGATGGGTGGGTCTGTGTGATGCTACAAGAGAATAAAATGTGTATAAGGAAACTGTTATCTGCTGTTATCAAATGCCCAAAAAGCAATTAAACAACAAACCAACCTAAAAAAAAAATAATCAGACCCCCAATGTTTCCAAAAATAATTAAATTAGTCCGTCAGTGATGTCACAGGAAAGGCTGTAAATCTGGCTATGATACTTTTTTAAAGAAACCATGCTTCAACAATATACAGCAATAAGATGGAGATAAAAACAGCACAAATTCACAATTTCTTCAATGTCTCACCTGTAGCGGGTGTAGTTTGAGGCAGAGAATATCATCATCACTGCTGCAAACTTGAGCATACTCCATCAGCGGATCCTGGATCTTCCTGGCTATCGACACAGCCTGTCGCAGCAAGGGAGGGTAATCCCTAAAATCAACCTGCACAGAGAAAAAGCAGAGGGTCAGGAGAAAATGAGCAGCAAAGGGAGCATTGGGCCACATCTTTGATCCACCGGTTAGTGAACTTGCTGTGGTTAATTGCCATAGTCGAAGAGTGAAACCACTGATGTGTCTTTGCCTGTGTATGACAACAACGGTAAGGTGTTAAGTATTTACCTCAGACTTCTTGCTGTTCATGTACAGCGTGGCCAATTCATTGTCAACAAGTTCAACTCCCACAGCAGGCAGAGAGGACTCTTGCTCAAGCTCGCTGATAGTCCTCTTGATGTCCTCCATGATCATTTGAGCATCTCTGCACACACAGCATGTTTTCAACATTTCAACCTGAACCATTATAACTTGAAAATGTTCAAAAAATGTTCAAAATGTCTACATGTATCTTTCCAGCGCATAAAAAAATAAATCAATTATTTACCGGTTTTCCCCAGCAACAGCTACCACATGAGGTTTCTTGCCAGACAGAAACCTCTTGAGATTTTCAATGTCGTGGGCCTGAAGATAAAACACACACAAATGAGTGATCATCTCAAAGATGAGTCCAGTAACATGTTTTCCTAAAACAGAAAAGCATCTGTTGTCAACACAGAAACACATCTGGGTTCTCTGCGTGTACCTTCTTCTCTCTCTCGTCCTCCTTAAAGGCA
Source organism: Perca flavescens (assembly GCF_004354835.1). Lineage (NCBI taxonomy): Eukaryota > Metazoa > Chordata > Actinopteri > Perciformes > Percidae > Perca > Perca flavescens. Next base: position 19,007,230 of record NC_041343.1, read on the forward strand.
TTCCTCCTCTTCATGAAATAGGGCAGACGCAAAAAGTCAACCACCTCCCCTTCCCCGTTGATCAGAGCACAGAAAACTGGTGTGTCTCTGTTGGAGCAAAGTTTGAAAGTAAGAAACTATATTGTCACATTAGCGTGTCTTTTATGCAGCAAACATTGCTTGGTCTTATATGGTTGCAATTTAAACACGCAGTATATTTCCCACATTTAAAAGTGAGCACTCTATTGTTAATACCAAAAATTGTAGCTCCTAATATATCTGAGGAGAAAAAAAAATGCCGTGGGACACATACCTGCTGGGCGCATAGGCTACACCCAGCACCCGAATGCCTTTGCCCTGACTCTCATCCATCAGATCATCGTCTTCCTCAACCTGCTGATCTGGTCGGTAAGGAGCCACCTTGAGCCAGTTATACAACCGACGACAGCAGGACTACGAGGAGAAAGAAACAGAGAGTTCACAAGTTCTAAGGTTATAACATTAATCGAACATACATTGTTAACATTGTTTGTTTTGCTCTATAATTTTAGAGACATGATGCATGTGTTATGAGATTGCTGTGTTAACTTTCCGTGTGTAACACCGATACAACAATGCAATATTACAATAAATGGAGACAGATATCATGAGAAATTACCCTGACAATGCTCTCTTTGGCCTCAGTGATGAGTTTGCTCTTGAGTTCCTTCGCCATCTGAGGGTAGAGGAACTGAGTGAGAGCTCTCTCTATGGCTAAGGTTCGCTGCCTGTTCCACTCCTGCACCTGGTGACTGAACTCATCCCTGTAGTAGAACTGTTTGATCTCATCAAAGTATGTCTGGTCCCCAGCATACCTGAGGACAAACAGAGGGAAGACAGAAGGGAGTGCTTTAATATTACCACAGTTAAAATTCAAAAGCCCCATGCTATACTTAAAAGGATGTGGATAAAAACATAAGGTGCAGATTAAAAAGACATTAAACTCGAGGGATCAACCCTCCTTTTTTCTCCAACTTCCAAGCTAGGTTTCTATACAGCTGCTTAAAGTGGCTTTCTTAATCCTCCGTCTGTCTGCAATCATGAATTCACATATTTGGATTGAAGAGGTTCATCCTATGCAGATCTGGCAGAGCAACGTCATTGAACAGATATTTCTCCATTTTAATTTGTGGACATCGGCATTGTCACAGTGCTTACCCTTTGACCCCTATAAGGTCTATACAGATATCAATGGAAAGCAGCCCTTCGTCCTCTGCCAGGCACATCTTCAAGAACTGTTCCCCATTCAGCTCTTTTACAGGCTTGTTCTTAAGATACTTGAAGGAGTAGGCAAAATGAGCCTCGTCTACCTCCTACAGGAAGTAAGCAGATGGCAATGCAAGTTTAGAATTGTACCCAGAGCACACTCTGCAAACTCAGAAACCTTTCTGTTTGGGATTAAATGTGTGATTTTCTTTGTTGTTTTATAATCTGTGTTTTAAAAGGAGCCATGCTCGTAATTTCGTTCATGCTTTACATTTCAGTGTTTTGCTGAATGACAATAAAAGGAATCTTGAATCTTGTTTTCCAAATGCTGGGATTAAAAGTGTCCATACCTTTTTGCCCTTCTTTGTAGGCTTGATATTGATCTTGGCCCTCTCCTGGAAGGTCTGTCGGAGAACATGTCTGACCAGAGGTTCACGAGCAATCTGCATGGCCACCATGTACCTGGTTCCTTCTAGCACTGTCTCAGGAGTGCTGAACTGGCTGCAAACATAATCTTTGGCCAACTCTACGGGCTCAGCCGGGAACTGCTCTGTCTCATGACGCTGGTAACTGTCTCTCAAATTTTCTCCAAACTGCTCTGGCGTTAAACCAAACTTTTTAGCCAAGCCATCTGCAGTAGGGAAAAAAACAGGAAAAGACGTTGAAGTGATACCCAAGCTAGGGAAAGAAATAAAAAATATATACATATACGGTAGGGATAGTTGAACACTGAGACAGTGTTGTGCAGGGTAAAAAAGGAGAATTACCAAGTCCTACGCTCTGACAGATGCTGTACATATCTCTACGAGACGCCAGCTTGAGGTCAGGTCCTTTCGGTTCTTCTTCTTCTTCTACCTCCAATTCCTCTTCTTCACCTAAAGAGGGAGCCCACCAAAATCAGTCATGTAGCAAATTCTTAAAAACAGGCAAACACTCCTAACTAAAAATTAGTTTCAATGAGAAATAAACAACTCTGCAGTATCCATCCATCATCATCTAATGAAATGGTAAATTCAGACGCATCCATCTTACCATCCTCTGACACTTCTTTGATCTTCTTAAGCCTCTTCTTACTGGCCTTGGCAGCATTCTGCATCTTGGGGATGTCTCGGCCATAGTAGAGCAGAAAGTGGTTGTACACATCACCCAGCTCTTCAAGAGTCTGGACATCTTTTAGCCTATAGAACAAGATAAAATAGATTTGAATGGTACAGAAAAAGGAGAAAAGAAGCAATCATTCAAACATTTACAGTTCATAGGAGATGGTCTTCTTCTGTCTCAGCCCTCGATACGTACCTCTCCATGTCAGCGGTGTCCAGAGGACGGATGCCGTCAGCCAAAGGTTTGTCAGGGTCAGCTGAGATCTGCTCATACTGGTAGGACTGCATCTTCCGAAACAGACGGGTCAGGTTCTGCTTCCGAGTCTTCAGTTGAGTCCACTGGTGGATAAACATCAAGTCAAAGAACCAGAAGTGGCATACGTATGCCACGTTGATGAAAGCAAATGATTGATCATGTTTAAAAGAATGTTTAAGTCATCTTAGAAGGGATTATTAGAGGATTGGCTGTGCACCTAGAGAATTCACCCTTCCATAGACAGGGTTGGTACACCTTTTCCAAGGTCAAATTCTAGCACTTTTCAAGCACTTTCAAGGTCCATTTTAAAACTTTTTCCAGCACCTTACACCACCATAAAATATATACCAATACATAGTCAAAATTATTATTTAGTGTTTTTTGTCACATTAATAAACATAATACTATAAACAGCCAAAATTGTGTTTCGTAATAGCAGAAGGATCAGATATTTAAGCCAAACATAAGTTTTATTTTTCAAAATGTATCACTGTCTAAGTAGACTTTGCTTGCTATCTAACCTGCCTGAGTCAATGTAAAAACAATTACCCCAAACAAAATCACTCTACAGATTCACTTCACTAACCCTGAATTATCACCTTTAAAATGTTTAACCTCTTCATGGTTCATAACATAACATACAGTAAGACAGCTATGGAGAAGAGCACTGAGTGGGAAGATCTGAGCCAAATGACATGCAGCTGGGTCATTCTGTGTCAAAATCCAGGAAAGAAGTGGTGCACCCTCTTAGATTTTGCTCAAAGTTTATGCTACCCTAAATGTCCTTCCACACTTTTTTTTCCAAATCTAGGGCATGCTGTACAAACTTGTAATGGTTCAGTCATATTGACATGTTTGTCTTCCAACCTACAAAGTTTGGGCTGCCTATGAATTAATTTCCAAATATTGCTCCCCAGATAATGTGAATCCTATAAACTATAGTAATTTCAAGGGCTAAAAATATAAAGACATAGGATTTGAACAGAAATATTTTACAGGCCTTGGTTTTGGGACACATTCTTGATATAGACAAGGTTTGAACAAAATCTGAGACAGTGCAAAAACAAGCTGTAATTCCATTTTAACCCAGAAGACTGACAGTGCACAGGCACCTGCCTGATAAATAGCCTATATTAATTGAAAAAAAGAACTTCATTGCCAAGACATATACATTTATGTACTGGAATAGAGCAGTGTAAATATTGCACAAGGCCATCCTCAACCTTACAGTAGGCTACTTGTATGACTTGATTTCTGTTCAGCAAATCAACGATTGTCGTTATGCACCGGGCTAACGTTTAAAGGTTTTAATTTGCGGGTAGTTAACGTTACAGTTACTGTGATGTAACTTTGGCGGTGTTCACTGCATATTCCACAAATGAACGTGCCATAACGGACATGCACTACTAAAATTACATTATCACACCAAGTACTCTCAGTCACTTAGCCTGCAAATTCTTAGCTAGAAGTTACTAACGTAAACAAATCGGCGCTAACTGGCGCTAACATGTACAGTAGGCTACTTCAGTTGGCTTACTTGAAACTTACTTCATGTGACTCGAGAGCGCAGAATCGCCCATTGTGAACACGTCTTTTTTGCAGACTTTACAAGAGGCAACTCGTAGGGTTTGTCCCCGTTTAATCCATAATTTGTATTTTTCATCTTCCAGCCAACGTTCATTGAAACGACAACCTACCGGCAGCGTTATTACGAATCCCACTATGGCCACGCCAAGACCTGCCCTTCAATACCATTTATTGGCCAGGTGTCCATAATTCTTACGCAAGGTAGCGTAACCAATCGGCTATCCTAACCTTAACCACTCGAGGTGAAATGCCTTACCCCAACCAATCGAGCTGCTTCCTAGGGTGGGTCTTGGCGTGGTGGCAGATCGCAGTCACACAGCGAGCAGGTTTAATTTTAGGCTCTCCAACATTTTATTTCTCCATTTAATAAATAAACTATTCAGTAAATTAGCCATTTGTTGTGAAAGAAATACAGTTACAATTTCAAGCATTTTCAAGCATTTTATCCAAATTCAAGCACTTTTCAAACCTTGAAAACACAACAAAATTCAAGTATTTTCAAGGATTTCAAGCACCCGTATGAACCCTGCATACAACAACCCATCCCAACAATGGCTTTTCGTTAATCTGTAATCCATTCCTTCTGTAAAAAAGCAATACCAACTATACCTTTTCATCCCACTGCCACACCTTCCACAGGTCGTTGATGTTTAGTTCTGGCTCCACATATTCTTTTCTGTAGAAAGCTATGAATGGAACCTGAAAAAAATAACAATAAAATTGGTTCTTTATGACAATGTCACATTTCCGACAATGTCACGCATTTTTTCTTAAAAGATATGTTTTTGGCTTTTAGAGAAATTAAACCTCAAACAAAGAAACAGATAATGGAAATTCATCATATGGGTAAGGTGAGCCCACTGTACCTCAAATTGTTGATTCCTCATGAAGTTGAGGGCCTCTTTGATCTTGGCAATTGTACTGGGGCCTTTCCTGCTGAAATTTGTGGTGGTCCCCCTGTCTAGATAATCTGTGCTCTCCTGTTTAGGGCACAGAAGAAAACTAGATTTGATACAGATCTAAGGAAAATCCAACAATGTATCAAAAAAAGGGGAATCGAACCAGGTATTACAACTGAAAATTGGGGCTGGGACAATTCATCGACGTAATCAACATCATCGATTAAAAAAAAAGACGTTGATTTGCATAACGTGCGTCGATGCGTCAGAATAGAGGAAGATGGCAGCGCTCGTAAGCATGAATTCGTCAGAAGAAGCTGCAGCTAAAAAACATTGCCAACGGTCAGCGTGATTTATGGTTGTGCAGAGGCTCCAAACAGAGCTTTCGCCGTAGTCTATGTAAGTGGCCTGAAGTTTATACTTGTGCAATGGTGTGTGTGTCGATCTCTTTAAGAGAAAAGCAGGGCCGCGATGTGTGTGTGCGTGGGGAATGTGTGGTAGAGCGAGTGAGAGAGTGAGGACGATTAGCTTCGGAGCGAGTACCGACTCTAGAGGCCTAGTGAGAGAAACAAAGTGTCTCCCCAGTGCTTTCTGACCACGGCGGGAAATCTGTACAAGGAAAAGTTAACCCTCTCCTTGATTTCATGTTGTTTATGGAGAAGGAGAACATGGAGATGAGTATGGGAAAATGCAACACTACCAAGCCACGGCCGAGCGACGTGCATGTACCCCTCTAAAAATGTAACTACACGTCCCGGCAACGCACTTCACTCTGCTGGAGCCCTGCGTTTCAATTCTTTTCCTTGCCCCACACTGATGCAAAAATACCAAATTTGCCAGTGCCTTTTTGCATGAGTGTGTATGGCAGAGGTCGTACCTGCATAGAGATAGTAAGAGTAGAGAAGCCATGTCTGAAGATCCACTCTGCTTCCTCTTCCAGCTCATCATCCTCAGCAGGTTTAACAGGAATAGATCGCAACTATTAGACGGAGAACAGAGTTAGGAAAACAGGCACTCATCAGGCAAACACAATAAATAGGCTTTCAAGGCTTAACCAAGGTTTCTGCAGGTTTCACCAAGTCAAATGTAATACTCTCTAAGACCGTTTTCAGACCATTATGAATGAAATTTAAGACCTATATCACGACATTATAAACAAAACAAAAAATGTCAGATGTCAGAGTAGGGAAACATCTGAAACAATTCTCCAATTTCCTCATTCTCATAGGACTAGTGTCTAGTCACCCTCTGGAGAACCCAGAGTAGGGTTGGGTATCATTTCGTTTTTTTCCGATACCGGTCCTAAAACAATACTTTTAAAATGGTGTTGGTGCCTAAACAGTGCCTGAATCGATACTTAAAATAAAGAGCACTCCTTGTGTATTGCTAAGGCCATATGGTCAAATTAAAATGATTTATTTAAAATGTAACACTAATAACAAAACTTATTTTTACCAGTCAATTGCAGTTACATGACAAAAAGAAGAACCACTAGATAACAAAAGGATATTTTACAATAACATTGAATGCACCACAAGCTTACTTATGAGACTCCAGCACCCGTTTGTCTCATTTATATATTTTTTTTATAATTATATTTGCACTAGCGAAAGAACGAACTACAACACCACTGAATAAAAAAAAAAGAAAAAAAACATTAAAGCGCTGCAGGAGCCTTTCTATGAGCATTAGAGGTAGCGTTACATGGACGTAGGAATTTAAAATTATTCAAGAAATAGACCCAATACTTCAGCTAATTTAAGACTTTTAAGGCCTTCAATTTTGATTTGAAATTTAAGACTTTAAGAACCTGCGGAAACCCTTTTAACTGACTATTCATAAAGCTGTCCTCTCCCTCTTTATCAGCGTTCATTAAACACGGACAATAAGGAAAGCAGTCATAACGATCCTATACGGTCCATTTAAGAATATCGCAACAGTGCATCAACACTGTTAGCATAAAAAACAATGACAAACACACCTGGAACCTCTCGGGCATGTCCGTAGAGCGGATTTCATTGTCTTGGTCAGTCATGTGACTACTCTCCAGCTCGCTGGGCTCGTAGATTTCAAAGATGCTCTTCCTCCCTTGCCTCCTCTTGGTCTGCTTCTTAGGTCGGTCCCAACTCTCTTCATCCTGGTCCTCTTCCTCCTCCTCGCCCTGGTCGTATGTGTCTGCGTCAAAGTCAGCAAAGTCAAAGTCTCCACCAAAGATTTCTTGGGCCTCCTGTAGGGCTCTGTGGGAGGATGAACAGCAAAGAGGAGAAGAAGCAGTGATTGTTTTTCTTAAAGCAGCTTGCCATTTTGTGTTCAGAGTCTTGCTTCCAAATATACATCAATGCTTTTAATTGAATAAATGAGGATGCTATATTGGCCCTACTTGATCATTTATAGCAAAGAAAATGGAGGCTAAAACAAGCTTAGATGTGCTGTATAAACTACGACACTCACGCATCTGTGTATCCTGAGAACTTCTTGCCCCTCTTTTTGGTTATAGGTTGGCCGTCATCATCCACAATGAAATCGTCTATATCTATGGGACAAAAGCACAAATTTAAGAACAAATCAATTCTATACCACATCATTAAAAAAAAATTCAAGTGTGGGACTGAGTTTATATTACTGTTTCTTCTCTATTATTTCTCAGCTTTTTAGATACTCCAAGGCAGATCTAAAAAATCTGTTATTCCTGGCCTACCCGACTCCTCATCCTCTCCTTCTTCATCGTCATCTGCATGGTGAAGAGGCTCATCTACAGCCTCGCCTTCCTCCAGCTCGCCCTCTGCATCGCCATGAAAGATCTCATCTGCGATCAAGTCCTTCTCATCATCATCTTCTTCATCATCATCGAGTGTTTTTACACGGTCATATTTCTTCTTCTGTGACACAAGACACGTACAGCATCAGCGCTGCTAGCATGACCTTTTCTTAAGTGTACAAAATTGTGAGGCCAAAGGGTAAAATTGTACATCGTTACTACACAGAAAGTAGGGATAAGAAACTGTTCATACCCTCCTTTTCACTTTAACACCCAAGTTTTCTTCAATTAGGTCCAGATCATCGTCATCCAGGTAGTCGTCATAATCTGCAAAAAGGAAAGTCTCAGACAGGGAAAACTATCTCTACCACTTTAAAGACTTTTGTGCAATAGTGATACTCATGATTATTTGTTGAGGAAATTAAATGTAGGAATGAAAAAAAAAACAATTTAGACAGAAATCATGTTTTTATTTGACACCTGTATACAACAATGACTCAGAATCCATAGTTTCAGTCTGCATAGCTGCTGCAGGCAATTATCTATTAACTGGGTTTTTCTCAGGTAAATGTGGCTAAAACAACACATTCCCTTTCTTTGATAGCGAGAAAGCAAAAATATGAAGGAAGATTATATACCACACTAGCAGAGAACAAAGATCAAGCACCACCTGCTGGGGTTAATGCAACCAATATGTGGGCACATCTGGCTCCATAACATATGGAGCTGGAAGCAAGAAAAGGGGGAGGCAATCGGTTATTTTACCTGCCCAATAAACAAATGCCAGAAATATGTTTTAAGGTCTACTCTGATTATTCAGAATGGTATTTCATCTCACTTTAAAATCTATTGTTCAGCACAGTCAGTACTAAAGTAAGACCCAGAAAAACAATAAAATGTACTTGCAGTATTTCAGAATGGCGATACATCTTAAATTGGCACCTTAATAATCAAGTATGTATTATAGAAAAAGGAAGAAGACTTATGACCAAAAAAGTCATAAAAAACAAGTCCAGACACTCAAGATTGGTTATGAAAAGTGATAAAAAAGCCTTTAATAAATAGAGCAAGACATCAGCTTGAGCCTTCCTCAGGGTGTAGTGACACAAGTCTGTATCATATTGGGGAATTATTATTATTTTATTCAATATATAATGTATATATTATCACTATGAGACTATAGTAATATTTAGGAGTTTTAGAAACTCAGATATACTGACCAATTTAAAAGGGATTATACTCCAAATAATGAAAAAAAAAAAAGCTGGGATTGCCTCCACATAGCTCTCACAGACCATTCAATATCTAGCAATATCTACAGTTTTTCACGGCTGCATAGAAAATAATTGGCAGATTAATTGATAATGAAAATAATCATTGCAGCCCTGGTAAAAAAAAAATTCAACTCGTAAGTGCTCTCTGGTCAACAAACTAAGTAATGTTGACACCTTTACAGAATTATAAATTTTCTGTACTGCAGTTTCTCCAGCCAACATACACACATCATCATCATCATTAAATTTGTCAACTCTGATGGCCTTTTACTTATAGAATGTTTTTCTATTATTCTCTCTGTATCACAGTTTTCCACATTCATAAATTGTTTTGGCGTTCTTTGCCACTCAGTGATGAGTAGGGTGGTATTAAATAAAAATGTTACATACGTTCTTACCCTTTATTGATTCATGGAATCATAGAAACAGGCTAAAAAAGGCAAAAGGTGTCGAAGAGCTCTAATACACCCTTTTGATCCGTGACTTCTGTAAACTAATCACAACAACACACTGTATAATGACTTTAAAAACATCTGATGTACTTACTGCGCTTTTTACGTCGATGCCTTACTTCCTCTTCTGAGTCACTCCCTGCTCCACTTGCACTTCTTGCAGGTCCTTCTTCCTCCTCCCCCTCTTCCTCGTCTCCATCATCAATAAGTCCACGTAAATTTCCCCGTTCATCCTGGTCCTCTGTGTTTTCTTCCTCCTCTTCATCTGTTGAAAAATGACTGATAAGTGATCCACACAACATGCACATACCCTGAACTGAACAATTCAAATCTTACCATCTTCCTCCAAAAACCTCTGGGTCTTTTTAGGCTTTAGGTCTTTCTCTTCGAACTCCTCTTCTGACTCCTCAGCCTCGCTATCAATAAAGTCTGCCATGACTGCTGTTCCTGAGAAGTGCAAGAGGCTGTTGGTAAACGTTCCCAGGCTGGTCACAAATACAAAGCCAAACTCACACAATAACTTAATTGATACGCTCTATAGCGTTATGCTGTAATTGTTTGACCAAAATTCAGTCTAACATATTTAATATCTTTATAAACGTTAGGATCTCCTCCAGAATTTAAAATAAAGTGTGGTGGGTTTAAACAATGTTTGACTTCAATGCATGAGTTTTTACGGACTGAAGAGGTCAATCATGTTCGTCTGTTTTCTGTGTTGTCCTTTCACACAAGCTGCATAATTTTTTAATATAAAAGAGTATTGAATAGTTTATAAACATTATCTAATTTATATGAAAAGGCCCGGTATTACACATGTAGGTAACGCTAATGCGTTTTGGCACATTCACAAAAATATTTTGGTTATTGTGATATTTACAAATAACGTTAGACTAATTAAATAATAATTAACAACACTGTATGTTCAAATTTGTTTTTGACCTGGTGATGGTTTCCATTCTAATTTAGCTGGCGAGCTTAAAAAACTAGCCCGAACCATGTCGCATTGCGCAAACACAACACCGACGGAGATGACCAAACAAACACCTTAGCGGGTTTCTTTCGATTTAACTGTAGCTAAAGGTATCCAAATTATATCTTAGTTATCTGATGAGCGGTCGGTCGACAAACACTAACGTTTACGTTATATTGGAAAATCTACTCAATAGCGTTGGTCATTACCCATGCTAGTGATGCAACATTGTACAAAGAAGCTGGCATTTCACGTTGTTCGTTTGAACTAGCTATGTTGTACATAACAATACATTATCTGACAATAAAAGAACAACCGAACCTATTTTGCCGTTGTAGAAATAGACCAAGGCCTCTAAACCACAGTCTAACGTTAGTTAATGCTTTAGCATACCAGTACGTTAGCCTAGCATTAGCTGGAACGACAACAACAGCAGACTGCATTAGCGTTAGCTAACGTAAGTTAATGGCTGATAGCTAAACAGCACAATGTAAATGACCACGGTGAACTTGGACTTACACGTCTCACTGCGGTGGTATACTCCGTAAATATTTACAGTTATAACGGGGTTGTGTTTTGTGTTTCGGGGAGCTTGTACTTGTAAAAATGGCCGACAACGAGCGGCGTGATGGCAATTCCGGGATGCAGTTTGCAGTGTCTTCTTCTATGGGTTTTAACGGCAGCTTACATTCTTAATAAGTCACACCACTGCCATCTTCTGGAGTTAGTAAACAGCTTGTAGTGCTAGTGAGGGAATTTCCATCCTTTTCAGTGGCAATTGTGAGACCCCCTCTGCTGCTGGTTTATCTTGAGTCTACACAAAACGAAACAAGGCAAGTTAATGTATATAGCAAATGTCCATACACAGAGGCAATTCAAAGTGCTTTACACAAAATATACAAAAGAGCATAGAACATAAAAGTGTATAAAAGGTACAAAGACAACAAGAGGTCGTTTGTGCAAATTACCAGCAGCGATTTAGGCATAGTTTACCAGGCAGTAGAAGAGGCCATTATAAAATAGTTCTGGAAGTTTATTTCAATGGTGTGAAGCATAATAACTCAAAACAGTGTAACCATGTTTGCTTTGGTCCTAGGAACAGTTAGAAGACCGATCCCTGATGACCTAAAAAGTCTGGAGGGTAAAAGTCTGGAGCAAGACAGATTTGTATTATTGATTAGTAAACAAGCAGCAGTATTTTGAAGTCAATTTAAAACAAGTAAATACGACTGTACAGTATAACTGCTGTTAGTTTTAGTGGGGATATATATTATCATAAATATCTCACAGTGATGCCAAATAAACCCCAAATAAATCTAAAATAAATCACAGCTTTAGTAAGGTCTTTACAGTTACCATGCCGAGCCACTAGGGGCGCTGTTTCCTGAGCTTCACCTTGGCATACGGTATCACTATAATGACGTAGCGTAAAACAATACAAATTTTAGAGAGGCATCGGCAGCTGCTTCTTTCTTAGTAGGAATGGGTAACTTAGATTCAGGTTGTGCTGTTCTTCCACACTCTCTACCAATCCTTTTAATATTGCTATCCTGTGTATTTGGGCTGTCACTCGGTACGGAACTGAGTTTTGTGACATGCGGATCTGTCCTTAAACTGTTAAATATAAAGCACAATGTAAGGCTACACTCGCACGACGTACGCTACGGCTCCGGTGAGTTTCCTCTCATTCAACGATTATTACGCATTAATAAACAGTTACATCTGTAATTAATATTGTATTGTAAATTGTATTATATTATATTGTATCGTGCAGTCAATTTAACATAATTCATGTTGACTCTTGTGTAACGTTACAGTCAAACAGTACGTGGCACATAAAAGATTGATGACACTAACATTTAACCTCTTTTAGGTGAAAGGCCTATTTAGAAAGCAAATATTTACTCAAATGATGACAATTTAAGACTGTATATATAAACACGATAAACGTTTTCCTTAGAAAAGCTCTTTTAACCAGCCCTAAATCTTATTTCTGCAAATTGCTCTAGTCCTCAAAGTTAACCACTTGAGCTGTTGAAATTGCTGTTGGCCAACATGAGCCCTTTGGTTCAAAGTCAGAACCCAATACAAGTTACAACAATCACAAATTCAAGTGTTTTTACTGACCTTCATACCATGACCACATTGAGTTTAGTATTGGCAGTCTTAAACTTCCTTAATCAATCACATTTGCATTTTTAGCCTGGTTTGTTTGTTCACTTTCCCCCCTTTTGTTTACTTTAAGTATCTCTGTAACAGTCTATGCTCACTGTGTGTGTGCGTGTGTGTGTTTGTTTTTTTGTTTGTTTGTTTGTGTGTGTGTGTGTGTGTGTGTGTGTGTGTGTGTGTGTGTGTGTGTGTGTGTGAGATACAGGTAGCGGGCAGCAGTCTGTAACAGGGGTGACTGCAGTGGAAGACAGTAACAGCTACTGGAGTGTCCGTGGGACAAGTGACGCCTTGTGCCATCGGGGCACACCGGTCAAGTGCGAGCAGACTATTCGCCTCACCCATGTCAACACAGGCCGTAACCTGCACAGCCACTACTTCACCTCCCCGCTGTCCTCTAACCAGGTGGGTGGTGTGAAAAGTACATGGGGAAGGAGGAGAGGTTTGGTGTTATGTGAAGCATTATCCAAATAACTCCCTCTAGATATGGTTTGACATTTTCAGCCTAATTAAAAAAAAATAGTTGATTGGGAGAATATAAATATTATTATAATTCATTACTACCCTGCCAAGTTAGAGCCACTGAGAAATTAATTGCAGTACAATTACTAATATGTAATCAGAGATGTAAAATACCAAGAGGTTGATCCTTACATCTAGAGAAACCCAGACCAACATTTTGAGGTGGACCTGAGTTGACAGCAACTTTTACACATGCACCACACTCTCTGGGAAAACAGCCTTAGGTCAGAAAAAACCTCTCCAATATTGAGAAAGTGTGAAAACACTGTTCATTCAAAGTGTAAGGGGGTTGGAAGATGTGTACCAGGTGATTAAAAGAAATGTGTCAACTGTCAGACACTTTGGTATACTGTTTATACCAAAGTAGCTATTCCTTTAACATCCATGAGTGTATTGTATGATTGTGGACAATGTCGTGAATCAATAAATAGGTCTGCTTTATGGCACTTTTTGATTTACAGGATTGTTGCATGAATGTCATGATGCAGATAGGTATGGGCAGAAAATAGACAACCCCTGTCTGTTTATTTTAACAGTATCTCAACCCTGGTTTCCAGAACATGTACCAAGTCAGAGTTTTTATCACTATGGCAATACAAAATTACACATACCACAATAGAAGAGATTTTATGTACAATATCTGCAATGCACTGCAACAACAGTGTAATATGCACTCCTTCATCCACTCAAGATGTTGGATACATTGGTGTCAGTGGTGTCAGTACACCCTGCACTGGAGACCAAAGGGTGTACAACAGCCAAATCAAAAATGTCTTAATGTTGGCTGTGTTGGGATATCTAGCTTGGTAAATCATTGGGTCTGTGAAAGTTGTTCCTGTTGTACAAAAATGTAAGTCAGTGGATGGCTCCAGTTTAGCAGCAGGAAGAAGGTAAAAGATAAAAAACAAACAAAGGTATTATTTATGTCTCTACAGTTAGGGGTTGTAAAATGGACCCAAAAAGCTTTTACAAAAGCAAGGTACCTCATCTGCTCCTCTATTCCTCTCTTCTAATCTCTTTCTCACTCGCCCACAGGAGGTGAGTGCGTTTGGCGACGAAGGGGAAGGAGACCACCTGGACGAGTGGACAGTTCTTTGTGGGGGATCTTTGTGGAAGCGCGAGGAGGCCGTCCGCTTCCGTCACAAGGCCACTGATGCACTACTATCAGTGACAGGGGAGCAGTATGGACGGCCAATCCACGGTCAGAGGGAAGTTCACGCCATGTCGAGCCCCAGCCAGCACAGCCTGTGGAAGGCCGTGGAGGGTATCTTTATGAAACCCAGCGAGATCCCAATGGGCAGCCGAGACTACAGTCACCTACACACAGAGTTTTAAACTTTTTTTCTTTTCTTCTGTCCCTTCCCATTGTCCTCTCTTTCTACAATTGTATTCCTTCCTCTGTCCCTAATTTCACCCGTACCATCAACCTCTTGTCTCATTTTTCTCTCTCATCACCTTTTGACTGTCAGTCTTTTGAGGAGACTGTGCCAAAGTCTGTCATGGATCAGGGTACAATGACTTCACCTCATCAATCCATACCAACCTCTCTCACATTCATTGTATTTAGGAAACTCTACTTGAATCCTCAGAAATCCAGCAGCTACAGTACTAAGCTACCAAGCTAACAACATTTGAATAGTATTATAGTTTGCCTTAATGGGTACAAGAAGACATAAAGATATTAAAAAGGCTGTTTTACTGTACAAAGACTAATCTTTTTTACAGTTTGGGACATTTTACATCGTCTCAGCTGTTATTTATTGTTAAATAACTGCCATCAGCAGTCACACCACGACACAAAAGGCAGTGTAGATTTTCAGAACTACATTTGAGTCATCAAGTGAGTCTTGTGTTTTTTTTAAGTAAAAGAAAACATTATTAGACCTGTGCCTTTATCCTTTTTGTGTTTACATTGTGGAGCGGTTTCAACTTTTGGAGACATAAGAATTTAATGTGTTTTTATGATATTTGTAAGCCAAATTCTACTCGAACAATAGATAAGCAGTGTTACCGGTGTAAATTACCTTTTCCCCCTTTAATTCCGATCCAGTGTTGCATATAATAAATTATTCAACGCTAACTGACATAAGAGAATTTTTTTTATGTGTACATCGTTGAACTGGATGCTGGATGTCATCGTTTGATCAGTTTCAAAGTGCTAGGAGAAAGTACAGTGTTTTGCATTGATGCTGTCTGTGCATGCATATATGTGTTAGATAAACTCTCTGTTCCAGAGGTTCATATGAGCAACAAACATGCAATGAATACCTCATATTAAAGTGATTTTTATGCATAACAGTAATAGTGACTTCTTTATTGGATTTTCTTCCTTTTCATTTGGTTACCCCGACAGATGAGATGATCTGGCGACTCTTCACAGGTGCTGCTTTCTGCATGATGACTTCAAATGAATCACTGATGTCATCAATGACTCTCCTGATAACTGCATTCACAATATACCAACATGAATAATGACATAAAAAGAGCACACTGCAGTATAGACAGATCATGTACAGTTTATTTTACTTGTCCATTTACTTGATCACTTATTCAGTAACTGAGCAAGTTGGAATCGTATTATAAAGTGCAACCTCCACAAAGATCAAACCAGACTAAATTATTTGCAAGTAAGGCATGCTGTAAATGTCTCCCTGGGCCATTGCACTTAGCACAATGCCTTGTTTGTCCACTTAATGACATGTTTTGCTTTATTTTCTGGAAGTTAATGGGGTTTGAGTGCATCTTCTATGAGGCTATTCTCACTTGCATTTGACCTATGTTCCCTAATTATCATGATTTAGAGTGAGTGCTGATGCCAGCACTTCTCCACAGGACACTCCTCACATGTTGACAAAGGTGTAAATTCACCTCTAGCCATCACATACTGCATCCAGCTAAATAGTTTTAAGATGAAAATCTCAAGGGTCACCTTTGTGTGCACGTCTGTCACACCTGCCAAGGTTAGTTCACACAAAGCAGTTATGTTTGTAGTGCTACATGACCTGCATGTATTGTTTGAAGGTGATGTCAGAGCAGTGAGATTTCTGCACTTGAAGAGGCTGCTCTTCTGACTCGCAGCTCCTTTATGTACGCTCTGATACCTGCATGGGAAAGGGCACTTAGTGAAAACCATGCTGCGTTATCTATTTGTTCTATTTTTAGGGTTAGTATTTAAAATGACACAGCAAGAATGATAACAAGAAGTGACAAGAAAAGCAACAAGCCAGGTTTATAATGACTTTAACAATGAACAGTCAGTGAAAATGTTTCTGCTCACCAGCTTATTGAAAGCCAAAAGTTATATGTAATTCCATTGCCTTATTTAAGAATGTTTTACCTTTATTTTACTGTGTAATATTGTTTAGTTATTATTGTAAATGTTGTTGGTCTTGAACATTTGAATTATTATATTATTATGTCAAAAATTATTTCAGAATCTCAAGGCACAAAAATCTTTCACAGTTAAACACAGATGCTTTATATTTATATAAAAACAAGGTTTTATTGCATAAACATATATGGATATATATATTGTTTTAGGTGAAACAGATTAAACATGTTATTTGCACTTTTAAATAAATATCCATTCAGTTGGTGACTATTGCTGTTTTCTTTCCTCTTTTTTCTAAGCAGCATGCCAAGGTTGTATTTGTGTTAAGTTTTATCTCTATACAATCTACAAGGTAAAAACATGTTTTGGTAAAAACAAATCTCAAAAGAAACTTTCAAAAACATGAAAATCATAACCTAATTCTGTCCTGTTACAGATATACAGTATAATAATGTAAACTTCAAAAAGTGTTGATAAAAGGTCTTCCACACAAGTACCCCTTACATAGCCATGCA
This sequence comes from Perca flavescens, assembly GCF_004354835.1. NCBI lineage: Eukaryota > Metazoa > Chordata > Actinopteri > Perciformes > Percidae > Perca > Perca flavescens. The sequence continues at coordinate 19,024,284 of NC_041343.1, forward strand.
AGGATGGTCTGAATGGCACAATTATTAGAGAATTGTTAAGATAAAGTGGTCTATGCTGGTTTCAAAAGGACCATGATGCTAATAGAGAAAGGTGAAAACATGGTCCATTGGTCAAATGTCAATGTGCTGAGAATATCAAAGACATAAACTGACTCACAAGGATAAGTGTAGCATACATTATAGAACGGTTTACAGAGGACTATGAGGCAGTGAGAATATTCAGTAAAAACCTAATGTGACTAAAACACACAATATATTGTATTCAATGTAAATTTTAACCATCCACAGTGAGGTCTACAGACTCTACTCAAGATGATGTGAAACAGAGATAATGATGATGATGATGATGATGATGATGTGACCTTGTATTTGCATATTTATGAAAATGCCCTCTCCTGCATTCTGATTTGATTAATAGCTGGTAGAAACTAGAAAAAATGGCTATTACAGTATAAACTGGAAATTCAAATATGTGACAGTAGTACATACATACCTACATTTAAACCAAGGCTGTGCCACCACAAAGAAACATTAAATGGATCTCCTTGTCTTTCAAAGACATGAAAATCTAAATAACAACATGCATACTGAATTACAGTATAATACATTTTTGCTGTGATACTTGATCTTACAAAGCAATTTTTATTTTTTATTTCAAGAGAAAGCCCTCTCCCCATTATATTTTGTCAGACCTGGACAGCATAAAAACTCACATGGCTGCACGTTAGTTTAGTTGAAATATCTAGTTTTGTTTTCATTAGACAAAGAACAAATAATCGCTCTAAGGTAGTAATGAGAACAAATCAGTCTCTAATCCAATCATGTCCGAGGGGAGCACCATACAATTTAGGAATCCACATGTGGCAATCAGTAGCAATGAACACCAACAAGTGTATTTCAAAGATGGCATCAACTAAGGGCTGGGCGAATCGGTTAAAATAATTGTCACAATATTAACGAAAATATGTTTACTATATCTATTAATATCATAAAAATAATCACATAAAATAATAGAAATTATGTTCACTGTAATGAACTGTGTTCCACTGACTCTTTAAATGTGTTAAATAAAAACGTAATCTCAGGTATTCTTAGTTTCAAATGATAATTTGTTGAACATCTTTTACATTTGGAAAACAATAACATAATAGGAACCTATAATTAGGATACTATACCAACAGTAGATTAACAATGACAATTTCTTTATCGCTCAGCTCGACATCCACATAAAAAACATTCTCAAATTGAATCGGTGGTATGTTCAACCTCGGGGGGGTGGGGGCTCCATTATAAAAGGAGATTAACATAATGGTAAAATCCGACAAGGTCTTGTCCAATCTTTTTCACTCCAGTAAGCTTTATACAATTGTAGTACTATAAGGTCTAAACCATAAAACATAGCTATGACCCCAGCAACTACCACAGGTACTGAAGCAGTCACCTTTAGTCTCTCATCCAACCCTGAGCTGAAGAATGGTGCGACAACACAAATTGGGTTGTGGGGGAAAAGATATTCTTGGTTTTGCCATTAAAAATAGGTAATGTTCACCAATACAGACCAAACTGCCCTTGTGATTTCGACACAACACATATCAAAGCTCAAATTCAGTGGCGTTGTTCTTCACTTCTGAACACCTTGTAAACATGGCTGTTCAAGCATTTAGCTGCAGTTCTCATTTTAACCACTAGACTACAACCTTTTCCAAGAAAACACGCAGCTCCACTGTACATCCCTGATTTATCTCACTAGTTTTTACCCTTTATACATTCTGCTTTTGAGAAGTATAATACATTTCACAAGATAAGTAGTGCTATTTATATATTTAAATCCATGGGAGTTAGAGTAATATTTGATATGGCAGTGTATATACTGGCATGCTCTTTGTGTGGTTTATATTTACCACAGTTGGGCAGTATTGCAATGAGATGCTGAGGTAAAATATTGTCTACCAGCACATAACTAAAAATATCGGAATTTATCTCAGACTGATCCTACTACTAACCAAAACCGTAGCTCCAATGTTATTTGATTTTGGTCTCTTCCTTCATTTTACACCTCTCAGACAGCCTGAGCTTACATTATGTACTGTCTTTTACACACCCACATTTATTTATCAAATGTGGTCATTTAAAAATGTTAAGTCAATCAATCAATCAATCAATCAATGCTAAGACTTAATAGTAGAGGACATAGCGGGACAGGGAGAATTCTTAAATGGCCCTTTACTGAGTATTGAATTGTGCTTCTTGTTGTAGATACACATCAAGACTTCATGTTTCCCAAGATTAGTGGACTCAGTCGAGGATTTTGATGTTTCACATAAAGTGTGAGGTTTATAAATGGCTATATGAGATGAGAGGGATATGTTATGCATTGAAATACTGTGCTAAACATTCAGTGCTCACATTCACTCACATTCAACGCTACTTCTTGAGGGTAAATATGCCGTTGTTGATAATAACCACTGTTCGTTTTGAAATTAGGAATGGCTCAAAGCACCTGATAAACATTTTTCGGTAATTAGAAAATCAACTCTAAAGGGTGGTCCTTGTCAAAATAAAACCCTCCATTTATTTTCACGGTTTATATAAAAAAAAAATATTTTTTTTCAGTTTAGGATCCTATTGACCAGTCAGTCCAATAACTATACATGGTGACATCTTCAAAGCAAAACAAATATATATCTCTTTATTTAACTAACATTGTCTGCTTCTATAAGGTAAGTTCAAATTAAACTCAAAAAACTCAACTGATTGTTTAGAGAAGTGCCGGGTTGTGGCTGGTCCTACTTTGGCTGCAAAGACAAGACGTGAGGTCATGGCTGTTCTGTCCACTCCCCATGCTCACAGTGCAATTGGTTACTCCATGCCGTTCCGCAGCATCTGATTGGCTGCGATGAGCATGACACTGATGATGAAAGCCATAGCGAAGGCGCAGATCAGGCTTTTCCTGACACACGTCTGCCGATTCTTCTTCTTAGGATGGACTGAGAGGAATGAAAGAGAAGAGAAATATATATATATATATTTAGCTCCTGTTTTTGCCTCTCATGTGATGGTGATTAGGAATTTAGTCAATTAATAGTTAGTTAATAGATTACTTTATTGACTTCAATATAATGATACAAAATAAAGCTAAAATACAACTTTAAAGGACTCGGTTCACATTTTGGTAACTAGTTTACACTTATTTTCTTGCTGAGTCAGATAACAAGATAGATAAATAAGGAGCTATAGCCAGGAGAGGCTTAGCTAAAGACTGGGAGCAAGGGTAAACTAGCTAGTCTGGCTCTGTCCAAAGGTTAAACAAAGTTGCATTTAGTTTGTACAAACAAAATCGCAACGCAACCAGCAGAGACTCCAGGCTAACTGTATCCCCATTTCCAGTCTTTATGCTAAGCTAAGCTACCAATCTGCCGGCACTTGCTTCATGTTTAGTGCACAGATATAAAGACTGGTATCAATCTTCTTATCTAATTGTCAACAAGAAAACTGTAATTCCCAATATGTCAAAATATAGCAATATACAACCACCTGTTATCACATCACGTGATGACACCTGAGCCACTTAGGCAGTCAAAAGCTTTGAAAGAGCTAGTAAACTTTGAGTTAAAGTAAATTAATTTAAACCTGTTTTTTCAAGGTGCAACTCTGTTCTTTAACCCAAACAAATGTGGATGAACTAGCAGCTAACATTTCAAGTTGCCATGTTTTTTTAATCTTATTTGTGTTTCCAATGTAAAAAATGAATGCATGAGGGGAACAGTCTGGTGTTAAAACTCTATGCTGCAGCAAAAAGACAAGAGGAGTGACGGAAAACCTTTCTGTTCTGCTACCCATCTGTGTGGGCTGAAAGTCAGTTTTCTTCCCCAAAGACATAAATTCATGAGATTGAAAGAGGATAAGGAGTAGAGACAGATGTGTCCTCCAACAGGCCTTGCAGCAAGAACAACAACCAAAAGTTCCTTCTCTGTCAGCCCCCTTGTCTCAGTTTGTTAGAATCACACGCTGCATCAATAAATCAACTCAGAGCTCTAAGTCGTGGATCTTAGAGGGATTGTGAAAGGCGTTGAAGTCCTGATGGACAGGAAGAAGATGGGAGGGAAGGAAGCATGAAAGAGAGAAGTTGGGGATGTGGGAAGAGGGTTAAATGTGGAGAGTAATGCAGCTGTTATTTACAAGAGAGGCTCTTTACCTCCTCATCTCTTCTTTATCTCCCTCCTTCCTACTTATCCTCTCTTTCTTTGCCTTTCTACTGTTTCTTCTCCCTAACTCGTTCCCTCAACACTAGAAACGTTGGGAAAGAGAGTGCCAAGCCAGCAGTTCCTTGATCCCTTCTTTAGCCTCTTAGCTCCTCCTTCACGGTCCCTTCTCTGTTTAGTTTTTTCATTTTCTCCAGGCTGTCTCTTTTTAGGTCTCCCTGAGACTGCAGGCCAGTACCCAATGGATTCATTAAGACTTTCCTTGCTTTCTAGTGTGTTTGATCTGTCTTTACCTTTGTCCTAGTCTGACTTGTGGATGTTTCAAAGCAGAAAGGCAATTTCTAGCTCTGCACCATAACTAACACAGGGTCAGATCCCTTCCCCTCTCCCTCCTATCTGTGCTCCCGCGCATAACCCCCCAACCCCCACCCCCAAATCCTTTTTGTCGGTTATTGGCTGGAACGCTGGAAGACTGTTATGTTTCGTGGTGCAGGTTGGCCAGTTTATTTTTGTTGCCGTTTGTGGAGCCTGGGCTGTCTACAGAGGCCGCGTTTCATGCCATGAGACCTTTAAGATAATAGCCTTTTTGCTCTAGCTCCATACTTAGCACAGATGAGAGTAGTATTGATCTTCTCATCCAACTCTGCAAAAAGTCAAATATATTTCCAAAAATGTTAAATGATTCCTTAAGCAATTTGATTAAGCATACAGTTAGTTATTTAGATTAATGTTAGGAGAATGTTTTGGTCATGGATAGGCCTACATTTACTTAGCTCAGTTTCAAATTACTGTGTAAAATGTCATATAAACTACAATACGAAATTACTTTTTATAAGTACAACAGCAAAGTTTCCATGAGAACAGCTTCCTCACCTCCCTCATACTCAGGGCAGTTCCCTGAGGTTTCATTGAGGCTCTCCTCCTCGGTGATGATGATGTTCTCTATGTCCTTCATTGTCAAGTGGTCCCGGAAGGCATGGAACAGCACCTGCTTCAGTTCATCCAAAGACAGCTGCTGCATGTCAAACTGCAGGGGCACAAGGCGATCAATGCAGAGACAGTCATCAACAACCTGGCTTTATGGGGGGCAGATAAATATAGAAGTATGAGGTGTGAAATGTACAGGCTGCACAAAATTATGCCATGTATGAATTTGTGTTATATTGCCTAAATGTGGTACAGTATGTAAGTAGGAAAGGTGTCAGTTGTAATGTAACGGCAGCATGTTTGCCTACGTATCTCTGGTGCTATTTTTGGGTGTCTGAATCAGTATGCAAACATGGTTGTATGCATTGATAAAGGGGGGTATATGTATGCAGACACAATTTGTTTAATGGATGTATCAATTACAATGGAAATACTGGCACATTTACATCCTTGTAGGTGGTTGTATTCTCAGTTGTGTGTGCATGTTTGTGTTTAAAATGATTAATAAACTCTGACCAATCACAAACTCAAAGTCTGAATCTTAGTCTTTCCTTTGTCTGCCCTTTCAAAACATCATGTCCCCCCCAGCAGATCTTCTCTACAATCCATAGACACACATGCACACACCATCCTCAAACCCACTAGCATCTATGTCCAGATTATTTACCTCACTGACAGCCTCAAATACAATCAGTCGCTTGGTTTAGCACAACAGATGGACATACTGAGACAGGCGAGGCAAAGAGGGAGAAAATAGGGGGTATATATCTAGAGAGAAAGAGAGAGATACTGTAACATGAGAAAAAAGGAAAGTATGGTGAGGTCAGAGAAAATGAGACAAAGTAAGTAGTGGGAGACAGAGGGAGAAAACAGAACTGGCAGACAATTGTGGTAGAGACATAAAAAAGTTGTGATGGTGATGAGGAGATGCTCATTTCTCAGGTCAAAACTCAGGTATTGTTTTTGCACTAGTATCGCGAAAGGTTTAAATTATGCCCAGTTCTATTTATTGGTGTTCAATGTCAAATTACAACACTGCAACAAAACAATTAGAACATAACCATGATATTAGTGCAATAATTTAGAGGTGTGATGGGATCTACAAACATGTATACATACACATGATAAGAAACACGCAAACACCTATTTTATGTTTGCATTAAACCTGGAATATTGAGTCTATTTTTTATGTATTTTGAATGTCTGGTTTTGTGTGCAGTGATGTGAAGCACTGTAATCTGTGTTGATTCCAATCTCACCATTCTTTTTTTCCCCATTGATTTACACTGGACAACAACTTAATCTCAGATTAATCTCCATGGCATGACAATTTCACTTTATGAGGTTTTTAACATTAATATCCATTCACCCAGCCTGCCTATGGTCCCCCATTGGCTAGAAATGGTGATAGGTGTAAACCTGCTCTGCCTTTGAGAAAATTCTCTGCTTTGCCCACCCAGAGCATTTGGCCCACCCATGAGAAAGACAGAGACATCATGGCTTTCAAACGAGCAAAGCATGGCAGTTGGTGAAGGCCACACCCCCACACTCTACCTTGCCCCGCCTCTCTCCTCCTCAATAGCTTTTAAAGCTACAGAAACCGAAATGGCACGTCCTAAGGAAAGCTCATTGTGGGACTGTCTCAAAGTGGCTGTAATTCTGCACCAAGTCTGAATTTCGGGAAAGAGACTTCAGATACAGTATTAGGGGACCACTAAGGCCTATATAAAAGCATCCAAAAAGCAGCATGTCATAGGACCTTTAAAACGGGCATACATTTTCAATAATGATGATTTGTTTTATCTTTATCTAAAATTCCATTTAACTGCTCTGACTCATGCAACCTTGTGTGGCACTCCAGAGCAAAGAAACAGGGAGCGGCAGCTGAGTGGCAGTGGAGGGCCTGGGCTGCTTGAGCTCTGCTCTCCTTCCCAAAGCTGTCTCCGCATTGAATGGATGCTGGGAAATGGAGAAACAACTCTTTGGACTGCAGCCGCAAGACACACAACATGACAGCTCAGAGCAGGAGCACGGAGTATGTGCAATGTTCCTGTCCGTCTGTCTGAGGGGGGGAAAGCCACAGAGGAGCTGCTACCTGTTAGCGATTTCTCCTCCTGCCAGGTCTCTGAAGGACATCGACATCCACGCACACAAGTGCACACACACACACACAAACACAAACACAAAAACACACACACATGCACACCTGTCTGAGCATTTTGCCTTTCCCTGAATGAACCTTATATACGTGATGTGTGTGTGTATTTGTGTGCCTGTGAGTGTGTGTGTGTGTGTGTGTGTGTGTGTGACAGGAAAACAGCAGGGGATCGTGAGCAGTGACCGGTGACATACTGAAGGAGCCAGGACACATCAATCAGAAGAACAGGTGCTTACATGCCGTCCCCCCGACTAATCCTGCCTGGCCTCGTACAGAACAAGCTTGTTTCGTCAGTCGTCCACCTGCTTTGTCTTCTGACCCTTCTCTATAAAGTCACCCATAATGACAACCTGCAAGCCTTGTTTCTTTTATTCTGTACTCACTCTCTCCTATTTCTCTCCTGTCTAGTGGCAGTTGCTGCTGCCGGGGGGTAGTTAGCACTTTCAAGCTCTGTCTCACTTTGTACTAAAGCGCTTTAACTAAAAGGAAAATGTATATACAAAGATGCATACATGTGCCCTACACTGTCTGTACACAAATACAAACATATTATAGTGGACAGATGTTAGTGTAAAATAACAGGGATTTTAAAACAAAGAAAGCAGACGCTACAGCCAATCACAAATGAATAATAGATGAATTAGATCCACAGAAGCCGAATCAGTCACAATTGAATGTGATGAAATGCACTCTGAAGCAAAGTATTCCACATGTGAGGGGCAGAACCCCAACAGGTTATAGACTCCAGGGGCCAGCTATTTCATTCTCTGCTTCCTTCATCTTTCTTTTCAGTCTCTGTTTTCATTGACAACAATACTGACAGAAAAAGCAAAAAAAAAACTACATGCTACTGGTAGAAAAAAAGTGTACCTTGAAATAACTTGACTTGACTTTTGACACAAATGAGTACAGACTGGATGTTAAAAGAGTCATTTGATTTTCACACTGTGGAAATAAACGGACATCAGTAGCTGTCTGGAGAGGCTCACCCAAAATAAATGATGATGAGGTTTTTCAAATGCTTAAAATGACTTAAAGTCAGAGTAATTTCACCTTAGGGTCCTTTGCACCACGTCCTCGAGCCAAACACCCCCAGAAGCTTTTTTCACCTGGATCGAACATTGGGAGAGTTAGCGTTATCAGCTGAATAGCTTAGTGCAGGTGCTAATGGATCCAACTGTGTATTTCGTAAGTTACCCGACTAATAATGCCCAAAATGATACCAAACTTCTACAGTAGTACACATAGGTTATGTACTCATAAAACGATGGATTGGAAAGTTTGTAAGTACACCAGGAGTTTATTTAAAAAACACTTGCCTGCTGGCTTCTGCTCTCTGCTGCTACTGCTACCAGCAGTAAGATGAGTGCTTAGGGACTTCTACAAATTACAACACCAAAAAGAAATACAACAAAAATATGTATTAATTTAATGATTAAATAAGGTAGTGTCTCCAAACATACCTCAATTATAACTCCAGCTAGTTGTACTACAGCCCTTTGACAAAAAAAAAGTTAAATTAAGTAAATATTTTTGTTGTATCTCTTTTCGGTGTTGTAATTTGTAGACGTCCCTAAGCACTCTTACTGCCGGTAGCAGCAGAGAGCAGAAGCTAGCAGGCAAGTGTTATTTAAATAAACTCCTGGTGTACTTACAAACTTTCCAATCCATCGTTTTATGAGTACATAACCTATTTGTACTAGTGTAGAAGTTTGGTATAATTTCGGGCATTATTAGTGGGGTAATGTACAAGATACACTCTTGGATCCATTAGTGCCTGCACTAAGCTATTCAGCTGATAACGCTAACTCTCCCAATATTCGACCCAGGTGAAAAAAGCTTCTGGGGGGTTGTTTGGCTTGAGGTCGTGGTGCAAAGGACCCTAGGGTGAAATTACTCCGAACCATAGCAAAGCATATTGTAGACATAGAGGCAAAGCGCAGCGCTGGCTTATGTCATCATTGCTTCTGGCTTTAGTTGAGCCTTGAAAGGTCAGCAGCAACAAGGTCAAAGGTCATTTTTATCAGAATACAGAATAGAAAATCTGTTTAGAATTATGGTCCCCTACGGGTGCGTTTGACAGCTCTGGGGAAAGTTAAGCTGGAGTTGTCACTTCTTTTCAGCTTTTCTGACTAGATAATTCACATAAAAATGTTTGGATGGAAACATGGTGTTATAACAGTGGTGTGGGTCCTTTTAGGAATAGGTCAGTGCGCAGTCTGTGCGTGTGTGTGGTCGAGCGAGCGAGAGAGAGAGAGAGAGAATGGCGGTGTATGCCTTCAGAGCAGATAGGTGTTGGCGATCGGTGCAGAGAAGACTTTTGCAGCAAGCTATTTAAAAACAAATCTATGTGCAACAAAGCGATGTAGTTTCAGCAAACTATTTGGAGATGATTGACAATTATTTGCCAACGACTGCTTTATTTCGATGGGGAGCCATTGTAATTAACAACATGGAGGTCTAGTTCCAGAGCCAAACACAACAGCACCGCTGTGTGGCATAAAATAAACAGATATCAGCATTTATCATGGGGTTGACTCAATTTCTCTGTCTACATGTTGTGTCAAATGTTCTTAAGCAAGAACCCCAAAACTGCTCCTGATGTGTGTATCTTTTAAAAAAAAACACATCTGCCAAGACTAGACACCGACAACAGCACTTTTCAGATATCGTACAACAATAGAAGAGACCTCTGCAAACCTCGTGCCTGCAGTCTCTTGACGCAAACCTTGTTGTGATATTGGCAAACAAAATAGTTGTTTTCCCTGTTTAGGCACTGTAGCTTCATTTGCAATGGAAGAATGGATGCTCCCTTTTTCAAATCTAATTTACTGACTGTTGGCAGAAATAAGACAACTTGAGTCAGGAGTTTTTCAAAACAAATATCTAAATCCCGAGCTTTTACTCAGACCATGCTACAGTGGAAACGTGTTTTTTTTTTAGACATTTCAATGGTATACTAAATCAAACAAGCATGATACAATCATGTGGACGCACAGAGGAAAAACAAACAAAACAAACTCTAGTCTACCCGAAGAAGTCAATCATTATACATCTCACTGTGTGAGGATATTATCTGAACATACTGAACTAAGTCATTATGGGCAACCATGATGTGCCTCCTTCTCTTCCATCTTTTGCTTTTCAAAACAAAGCCTCTCCCTCTGGGGTGAAATACACACACACACACACACACACACACACATACACACACACACACACAGTGCAGCTCCAAATGTCCTAGAGACACACTTCCTCCCACCATTTCATTCCCCTCCTCCTCCTCCTCCTCCTCCTCCTCCTCCTCCTCCTCTCATCCTATATTCTTTCGCTCTACACTTTCATTTCTTGCTCCCTCTCTCTCCAGCCTCTTCCGTCTCTTATTTTTCCTTCTCCTTCCTGTTTTCTTTTAGTCTGTCTTTCTCTTTGTGGGAGGTGAACATTTTAAGTCACCCCTGAGACTAGCACTGTCTGCGACCTTCATGAATCACAGGCTCTTGTACCTCTTCTTTCATTTTCTCCCACTCTCCTCCTTTATGGGTTTCCTTTATATTCCTGTATCTTTATGTGGGGCATCCCCCTGCACCACCAACACCACGCTCTCCATCCCCACATATTGTCCAGCTTGCCTCTCTATTCTTTCATCTCTGTCAGCTTTGCTGGCTGGCACTCTGTAGTCCCTATTGCTTCATCCCTCCTTAATAGATACAATGTGTCTCTAAAAGTTGTTCCACTTCATATGATTTAGGAAGAAATTATCGTCTTATGACTTCTGATGTTAAATCCCAAGTTTCTGATGTGTGAATGTCATAGATAAATGTTTTTAAATGATACTTCCTGAAGTGATTGCACAATGAAATCTAGGATAAAGAATGTCTATGTAAATGTGGCCCAGTATGTGATTGTAACCTGAAACACACACACCTCCTCATTTCAGTGAGTCACACTCTAAATGTTTCTCCTCTCATTTGACTCAAGAAAAGCAGAGAACAGCTTCCTGAGAGCTGTCACCCTGCTCAACCAGCCATCCTCACACTCAATCCCCTCTCTACACACACACACACACACACACACACACACACACACACACACACACACACACACACACACACACACACACACACACACACACACACACACTCAAAACCCTGCACTTTTCATTATAGTCGCATGTCTTACCTAAGAGGCAAAAAAGCACTCTGAAAGCAGCACATATTCTTTCCAAAACAATTTTCAAAAACAGAACAAGTAGGTTAAAAAACATGTAGATGAGCTGCAGCCTTAATCACCACTGAGCCCAGTTTGGACACTTGAAAGCACACATGCTCAGTCTTTCCTCATTCTGGGGCACATCCCTGAAATCTTTATTATGGTAATACCCTCTGCAACACCGTGAATGATAAACACACACATAACCAAACCCCAAAACATACTCACATAAAGAAACACACTCAATTCTCAGCAGGTCTCTTTTCCTTTAATGCCAAGCGTCGAAAGAAAAAAAAGTCTCTGTTTTTCAGAAGAAGCAGAAGGGGGGCCTGAGAGTGTGTGTATTTTTGCACTTATGTGTGTGTTTGTGCAGAGTCCCTGCAGAAACTAGGGTTTATGCTTAAGGATGTAAGACTTGATTTGACTGCTGAATTGCACAGTGCGAGGTGAGGCAGAGTTAGTAAGAGGAGGCGTAAAGGATGTAACTGGTAAGTGATAAGGATTGAGAGTGATGATAAACAGACTCCAGCGTCAGGAGAAGGAGGTCTTGTCTTTCACCTGCCAGAAGATGTTGTCGATGGTGTTGCCCAGGAATCCTTCTCTGTTGTCAGATGACAGCAGTTTGGGCCCAAGTATCGTCATGAACTCCTCGAAGTCCACCTGGCCGTCCCCTGCAGGCACGCACACAGGCAGACAGGCACACAGGCACGCAAGCACACACACACACACACACACACACACACACACACACACACACACACACACACACACACACACACACACAAAGAAGACCACAAAGAAGACAAGAAAATCAGATACACACACATAGGACGGCGGGCAGACAGGAGCTAAATAATGCATTTTATGCTGAAGTTTATTCGCTTGCCGAAACAAAGAAAAGCACCCTGTGATAGATCAACAGATGGATGTGCCCTCATCCGTGACAAACACCCATGCATTATCAGCACTAATTCACCTTTCAAATAAGGTGTGTGCACCTTTGCGAGTGCACATGCCTGTGTGTGTGTGTCTGTGTGCGAGCAATTGGGGATTGTTTTTGCATCAAAGTGACAATTCAGGGGACATTTCACAATTGCATTTCACAATCGCAACTTGTAAGTGTTTGCATTATGCATTCTACTGCTGCATGTTTTTAGAGATAGCAATCAACAGCCAGCGTCCCGTGGAATTAATACTCAATGATCATCTCCACAACAGCATGTCTTTAAACTGAGTTACTGCATAAACTCATTATACTCTATAGTGCAGTGTTCTCTAATGTTCTATTTATTATTTGCTATAATAAGTAGCATATCAGAAGCATTAGATGTAACCTGCACAAGTCTCAGTGCTGCTGTGTTTGTATTGGTAACAGGATAACACTTTATTTTATGGGTCTGTAATTTCTGAATAATTCTCAAAAAGGTCCCTTCAATGGGACAGGGAAAATAGAGAAAATATTCAATTGGTACTCTTGCGAAACATGAATGAATTCTAATGAATTACTGTATAACATAGGGAGTCTTTTAGTCAGTGCACAGCAGGCCAGCTGAACATGCGAAAATGTGAAATCTGTCAACAGACAACATGCAATTCACACATATATGGAGAATAGAGTTTTCAATTATATTTACTTGGGTTTGAATGGAGCACTTCTTTTAAGGGAATTCCTTTTTCCCCCCGTAAGATTAGTGCCAAATTACATAGTTCTTTCCAGGAAACGTCTTGGAAATTACTAGGAAATTGCAGATTAAGCATTACCTACAGTATATTATTAGTATCAAACAGCATCAGAGAACTGTTCTGAAACCTGACTGCAGTTTCTCAAAAATGCAGCTTTCAATTAACATAATAGAATATTATATTTTAAGACTAATTTGACTCAAACCTGAGGGAAGGATAAGAATATAATGCCAGAGATCAGTGGATTAATATTATTGAAAAGGGGATTTAATGGCATAAAATTCATCATCTGAAGTACTGTACCGATAATAATAGACAGTCTTAACCTAATTTTGACAGTGACTGCTGTCGTTGATTTATGACATTGAGATGATAGAATTCAGAGGTGGAGGACTTTAAGAGAGATACTGTCCCCTCAGAACAAATGGCAGCGCAGTTTTCAGATGGTCAGACTACTCATGGAGGCAAAAGCAAAAAGCTTTTAGCTTTGACCTTTGATATTTACCACGAGCTGTGGAATCAGGAGCAGGCAGATAAGAACCAGTTAAAAGATTGACTTGGCTTATTTGTGATTCAGGGACTGCTTAGGAGTAATTGCAATCCTCTGTGGATTTACAAATGGAGCTGGAGTAGACAGGTTCTCTCTTTATTGTCTCCAAGGGAATTTTGTTTTTTTAAATTGACCACCTGCTGCTCTTAAGGCAGTTTAGAAACAGTTTTGCAGGAACATTTTGAAGGAGACTGTAACTCAAAATCTAATTTTACTTCAAGTAAGAGGCATTACATTCTATGTTTTTGGCATCATTTAAAAGTGTTGTTTTATTTATAGCACATCAAAATTTAACACAGATGAATATTCATACAGCTTGCTTTCATTGGAAGGAAAACAACACAGACACAACAACTAGAAACAAACATTACACACATGCGGTTTATGTTAAACAGCCTTTTTATGAAAAGGTTCACTCTGTGTGATTGCATGTATGCTTTGTGCATGCACCCAAGTGTGTGTCCTTATGTATTGCCTCACCATCCATGTCGAGTCTCTGCATGATGATGGCCAGCTCCACTTCGCTGGGCATGTAACCCAGGGAGCGCATGGCCATGCCCAGCTCCTGTTTGGAGATGAAACCATTCCCATCACGATCCAGAACACGAAACGCCTCACGGATCTCTGCACGACAAACAAACAACATATCACTGTACATTACTGTCTGTCTGCCTTCCTCTCTTTCCTTCGGGGAAATAAGACACATTTTACTGTTAAAGATCATTTTGGTCAGATTTCATCCGGTGAGTATTTAATCAAATGTATTATATATACACACAAACAGAAATAGTTAGATAAGCTGTATATTATGCAATTAGTTTGATACTTGAGACAAGGTTGGCATGTGTGGTGTAAAATGGGAATATATCCTTAACTTCTCCTTTGCTTTTAATTCATTTTCTTGTTTTCTATGTGTCTTAAAGGTCAGGGACACATCACAGCAGATTCAAGTATCTGTTCATTTTTATTCTTTATTGCCATTAAAAAAGTGTCTAGTCTCATTACCTTGTCTATACTGCTTGTTACACTCAGAGCTGTATAGTAACGAAGTAGAACTACTTCACTACTGTACTTAAGTACTAAAAGGCTGTATCTGTACTCTACTGGAGTATTATTTTTTTCTCCTACTTCCACTTTTACTTGAGCACATATTTTCAATGTGTTTAATACTTTTACTCCAATACATTTTTTATGTGCTGCATTGTTACTCGTTACCGTTGTGAATGCCTCACACTACGGAGACTGTGTAGGTTTACAGTGTGTGTAGTTACGGCTACGTTAGTTGTGTACAATAATTACGTAAGTTATTATATAACTTACATTATTTTAATTACGGTTGCCCGTTCAGAAGTCAGAGACAATGTAAGTTTGTAGTCTTTCTATTTAGTTATTGTTGTAGCAGAGTAATCTATTCCTGAGTTGTTTCAGTCTGAGGTGAGTACTGAATGTTAACCGTTTGACCCTGTGATGTGAAGCTGTTGATCTGTATTTTGCTAGCTTGCTAACTTTCCACAACATCATACATTTTATTTCAGTATTTGTTAACAAGTGATTAATAACCCATATATACCCATATATATATATATATATATATATATATATATATATATATATATATATATATATATCAGATAATAGTAGTTATAACAGCCGTGACATTAATGTACCTTTTGCGGTTTATTTCAGAAACTTTCTTCATATCCAGCAATGTACAGCTTGTGACTTAATACCAAGTAAAAAGTTGAACTCCAACAATATGATATTCAAAATTTGACTGCTTTCTTTAATAACTACATAACACAATACTTGTACTTTTAGTTTTAGTACTTGAGTAGTACATTTTGAAATGAACTACTTGCAATACTTAAGTACAAAAAATGTTGAATACTTAAGTACTTCCACTTAAGTGTTGTGCTTAAAGAGCACTTCAACTTCTACTCAAGTCACTTCTTTGATAGAGCACTTGTACTGTATGGGTCTCTAGTACTTTATACACCTCTGGTTACACTACAGATGTTAAGAAGACTCAACGACAGCAGCATTGTTCATTTGTTTATACACTGGAAATGACATGTGTTATGTTTACATTTTCTTGCAAGGAGTTCTTGTGGTTGTGTGAAGGCAAAAACAGTGTGATGTTGTCACAGCGATGAAAAACCTCTTAGGGAGGAGGACGGGGTGGTTTGGCCGTCAAACTATGTGAACGCAGTTTGCATCCTGTATCTTACCTCCATTCAGCACTGGTTTCTTCTAAATCATTACCACAATCATTCCCTCACCCTAAAGTAGTTATAATCATTATTTCTGTACCAACAATGGATTAAATGACTATTTAGACTTACGTAAAAGTGAGCCATCAGATGGTGTGAGTGAGAATGACTAATCCATCAGATGAAATTAATGAACAGATTTTAGCAGGTCTGTGTACAGTGCACAAAGATGCTTCCCTGGTGCTGATAACAGGCTTTCCCATTTACTGGAAGTACTGCAGCCTTTCTCTCAGACAAATCAAGGTGAGGGGGATCTCCCACTCTCCCTCCCGCCTCCTTGTCTTTCTTACATCTTTATATACTTATTGTATTTTACAAACCCCAAGGGACCTGTACCAATCCCTCCACAGCACAATATCCACCAGCAGTACCAAGAGCTTTTCCAACTCACTCCTCCCACTTGAAATGCTTCCTTCTAACTTGAAATTGTCAGTAAACACACATTTTTCATGAGGCATTTATCTGTTGCATCAGAATAACTCAAACCTCTGAGGACCTTCTTACAAAATACTCTGGTCAATCTCCGACTAATGACCTGTCAATCAGTTGGCACTCTGTGAGCGGAGGCGGAGCTTTGGGCTGGGGTAGGAGGTGGTCGAATGTATCGACTTGATAAAGACAGCAGAGACAGGACAGACTCTGCGAGTCTTTATTCAACATCGTCCCAATCATGAAGAGTAACAGCCTGCTGCACAACGGAATTGAAATCACAATTTCCCCAAGACTAATCATTTTCCTCTTGAGGTGGTTCGGGCATCTGGTAAGGATGCCCCCTGGGCGCCTCCCTAGGGAGGTGTTCCAGGCACGTCCAGCTGGGAGGAGGCCTCGGGGAAGACCCAGGACTAGGTGCAGAGATTATATCTCCAACTTGGCCTGGGAACGCCTCGGGATCCCCCAGTCGGAGCTGGTTAATGTGGCTAGGGAAAGGGAAGTTTGGGGTCCCCTGCTGGAGCTGCTGCACCCGTGGCCCGACCCGGATAAGCGGACGAAGATGGATGGATGGATGGATGGATGGATGGATGAATAATCCTTTTCCTACCTTAAACAATACATTTTTAATGAAGTTCATCTCTCCCTGTCTCTCTCAGGCTGTGTGTCATTAATATTCTTGTCCTGACATGCTACTCCTTCCTTCCTCTGTGTAATAAGTCTGTCTCAGATCTGCCTTCTATGAGTCTTTGCTCTGTCAGATGCGTGAGAGAGCCGAAGTTTAGTCGCAGCCCCCATATAAGCCTGTAAATATCCCCGACGGCTGATAACTAGACTCAGGCGCCGAGCCACTGCCTCCCTTTTTCTCTCACTAAATAAAGTGAGTATTAGAGGCGAGGGATTGGGAATGAGGGCGAGCGTGCAGCCTCCCAAACAAAGTAAGATGTATTTGTATGCAGCTCAACAGTAAGGAGTACATTTAGAGTACGAATGAGCTGGTCCTTGATTTATTACTGTGCAATGCTGGTGTGTCTGTGTGTGTGTGTGTGTGTGTGTGTGTTTGTATGAGCATGCAGCTCTGCCTGTTTCGACTGTGTATTAAGAATCTAACACCCTAGAACTGTACATGTTCTCACTGTGATTGATGAAACGCCTTACAACCAAGAAAAGGATAGTAGCAATCCAACACAGGGGTGATTAACTACCCTTCTATCTGCGCTAACAGATGATCCTAGAAGAACCTTCAGCATCTCTCTGAAGTGGGATTAGGAGTTTTCAAATGCTGGCAGCAAACACCACCGATATTTTGTCCACATCAAACAATTCTATTGGTTGCGTTAGATCTGTGTCTGACAGGGATTAGAAAATGCCTCATCATGATGTCTGGAGTGGAGTCCAAATTCAATTCATATAATAGCTACACAGGTCCAAACTATTTTACCCTTCCCGCTGCCCTTGACAAACAAAACCCAGACAGAGGCCAACCGGACTAATGATGGTGAGATTTTTTTTTTCAGCACACCAACACAACTGTTTTAGCGAACTGGGTTGAGTTAAGTTGTGCACAAGGGACATTGGATTAAAAGATTTATGCAACAAAATACTTCATACCAAAGCTCATTCGAGCAAA
The DNA here is from genome assembly GCF_004354835.1 of Perca flavescens. Classification (NCBI taxonomy): domain Eukaryota; kingdom Metazoa; phylum Chordata; class Actinopteri; order Perciformes; family Percidae; genus Perca; species Perca flavescens. The sequence continues at coordinate 19,042,342 of NC_041343.1, forward strand.
CTACAATAGGCCACATGTATAAACACAAACAAACAGAAACACACTCTCTCTGCTCTCTGTCCTAGCTCGGTGTCACAATCAGCTGTTTCTTTCCCTTCAAACCAACCCACGACTGAAGTATATGCACTCATTGTAGAAGTCTTGCACGTGTGAGATTATGATATAGGATAGCTTATAATCAGGACCCAAATGCAATGACGTACAATATGCTTCAGGATCCCTCAGCCTGCGGTCAGTCGTGCACTCACTAAACACACACACTGTATAGACTGTATGAAAGTAAAACTCATATGTGTCATTTAAGCCAATTTAACCCTTGTGTGGTGTTTGGGTCCGTGTGACCCGTTTTCAATGTTTGCTAAAAGAAAAATTATGTTATTTATTATTTCTTCTAACTCAAACTCATTGGCCTTGGCTCATTTTCTGTGAAGAACATAAAAAATAACTTATTTTCAATGACTGCACATGGTACACCCCCCCTACACATAACTATTACATATGAGGTGTTCGGGTCTACTGGACCCGAGTGTATTTAAATTTAAATGTAGGTGCTATAAAACTATGTTGTCTTTTTGCACCTGCTATTCCCACACAAAGTTACATAATTGTTACATTTCAAGCACTTTCACCTGTTCTGATGTTCTAAGAAATAAGCACCAATAATTATCAAAAATCTTGTTTCTATTTTTTTTTTTTTACCTTTTTTATAATTGAATTTCCTTGTTTTCTCACAAAAAACGAAAATGATCATATGATCATAAATGTGATCTCACAGGGGTAAATGGCAAATATGAACCATAAATGATGTATATATCATTGGTAATTGAGCTAAAGTAAACATCTGTTAAGTATTTTTGCATAAATTGTTATGGCTGTATTGATTTAAAAGCCTAATAATGTGGAGGGTCCACCAGACCTGGGAACATTGTCTATGTAACAAAAATATGAACATCACACAAGGGTTAAAGGTCCAAATATTTCGACATATTGTATAGTGATGCTTTGTTCTTGAAACTTTTCATCACTCAAGTACTGTACTTAAAGCTCTGGTGCGTAGTTTCTGTCGTCCTCATGAGGGATTCTAAGTAATGACAACAAAACTGTTGGCACGTCCACATGATACAAGCCTTCCTTGATCGTGCTTGTACTTTTTACTGCATTACATTTATTTGATAACTTTACTTTCCTGACTCAGATTAATAATACAACAGATAATCAACAAATATATTATGATATTATCATATCAATAACTTTATTGAACCCCCAGGGGAAGTTCACAAGCTACCCAGCAGTATATAAGTAATACATAATTTAAAATATAGATTAAAATTAGCCCCACATTTACTAGCTTCTATATAAAAGTGATGTACACATTAATGCTTCAATAATCACCATACATGATTCTGAAATAGGCCATTCTGCAAAATGAGAACTTTTATCTTTGGTACTTTAAGATTTTTTTTTTATGCTTATAGTTGTGTACTTTTACATATTTTAAATCCATGACTTTTACTTGTTACAGAGTATTTTTGCACTGTGGTATTGCTACTTTTACTTGAGTGAAGGATCTGAGTACATTTTCCACTACTGCAATTAAGCCCTTTTAAATTTAATTGAACTGAAAACCTGCAGTTTGTTACTACTTGGGATTTATTTTCTTAAGTCTGGCCATAAATTATGATACATTTGTAGCCTATTCACCAAAAGCTATAGGAAATATGCTTTAAATATGTCCAATGAGGCAAAAAGCACAAGCAGTCAGATCATCATTCAGGTTGAAAACAAGCTGACAATGATGCCAGATTAGATACCACTTTATTTGGAGGTAACACTGAAAGTGAGTGCACCTGTATTGTAATCCCTAATGCTAATGCACAGGAAAACTGCAAGTGTGCACAACTACGGTGAGTACTTTAGGTCAAAGTTGCATCGTGAAGTCGGTCTGTATACTGTGATGGATGTTGGCAGTTTAAGTTGTTGTTTTACTATCTGCCTTTATTTTTTCCTTCAAATCCAACTTGACTGAGAACCACTTCAAATAATAGGATTGATCATGCTTGGATATTTTTTTAGCAATGTTGTCACATTCCCATATCTCAGGAATTACTTTGGTATGTTATCATAGCTGATAAAACCAAAGGCCATAGCTACGAAAATAAAACCCATGTTGTAATAAACCATACTCTTCCTGTAAACATAAGGGTGCTGTACCAGAAAACACCCACATGAGTCCTTTTTGAAGTGATCATATTTAGACATTTTGGTAAACTTTGGATTTATTAGCCTAGAGATTACAAAATAAATGAATAAATAAATAAAAGAATATATTAAAAAAACTGAGCTGCTATCTAACGTGTGTTGAATGTAAAACAACATACTTGTGTTTTAAAAAGTCTATATTCAATACAGTGGATTTCACTCATGATTTTGGTTGTTTACAGAGACAACATATGGCATTACTTTAGCTCAAATTGTCAAAGTGCAGTTTTGTTTTCATAAAAATCTATTTACCAAACAGGCTGTTGTGAGCGCTGGTTGCATCAATTTTCATGTGTGATGGATTGAAAACTTGAATAAGGAAACCAATATCAATACATTGGTGTCCTAATCAGGCCTATACATATTATATTTCTGTCATTCTGAGTCCTGTAACTGATTTTATTTCCTAAGCAGCATAATTGGAAACCATTGCATCCATTCAAGCTCTGACAGAATGGCTAAATGGAAAAATCTTTCCCCGGGAGAATTGAGGCGTTGTAAACAGCATTGTTCCAGTAGTGAAACATGAATTGCTAGTACCTCACACTTTACTTTGCGCCCCCACCACCTCCCACCCTCTCTTTCTCGCTCTGAAGGCACACTTACCTCCCAGCTCCTCTGTTGAGATGCTGGTGAGCTGGAAGGCTTCGCTGCCCTCCGTCAGGGAACTGCTCAGGTAGTTGTCTGGATAGAGCAGGCCCGCCCGCACATGGTGGAATGGCATCTTCTCCCTGCAGAGCACACGCACACAGAGACTAAATAAACATTGCATGTGAGTGTGTGAGCGAGAATACTACAGGTAAGAGGGATTTGAGTTTCAGTGTGTGCATGTATATTCAAACCCCGACTACCACCACAGTCATGAGCCATTTTTAGAAACACAAGCTCCTGTGGAGGGAACATTGTTCCCTCCACTCTGCTCAGAAACCACTGTCTCCTTGTGGCAGAATCACAGTGATAAATTATGTAAGCACATTATAATTCAATGGAGTCATAAAAAAATATTCTACTGTTATTGTTCTGATAAATACCATCAGAGTACAATAAGGAACTCTATTATCTAGCGATCATGCTCTTGCTGTCTTTCTCCTGCTTGTTCTTTTTGACCCCCCAACACCTCACCAATATACCTGCATGGCTTGTTGGGGCATCAATCAGCCATGGCCCCTGCTGTCGTATGATCAGAGCGATTCTCTACTTTGATTCATGAGAGTTGCCCGTCTGAGTGCTTTCCCAGTGTAATATTTTGACACTGGCGATATGCTTCATGTACGATTCCTGCCAATAGTACATGCTGAAGTGTAGAGGTAATGGAGAGAAAGAAAGATAGGGAGGGAGGAGGAGATAAAGATCCTGGGAGTATTTCGTGAGCATGCCGCTGTCAGACAGAAGAGTGGGGATGTCTCTGTCACAGGAAACACAGTCAAAGTATTAACCTCTCCTCTCCTCTCCTCTCCTCTCCTCTCCTCTCCTCTCCTCTCCTCTCCTCTAAAATCCTTTTTAGACCTTTGTGGATCAGAGCCAAGGGAGAAACAAGACACAGAGTGAGCGTGATGACAAAGACAGTGTAAAAGGTTAAGAGCCATGGGACAGGTGTAAGTCTGCTCTGGTGATCTGTAGAGGACACCAGGTGTGAAAATAGCTGTGTGTATGAGAGAGATGGACAGCAGACACAGTGTATGCGTGCAGGAAAGTGTGTATGTGCACATAGTTTGTGAGCTCTAATGAAATACACTACCAGTCAAAAATTTTAGAACACCCCAATTTTTCCAGGTTTTTATTGAAATTTATAAACCAATCAATTTATAAACCAAAATTGATTCTACATTTTTGACTCATCAAAGTAGCATTCTTTCTACAATGGAAATCAAATATTCTTCAGAAAGTTTTTCCCAACTCTGTTGCAGAAGTTCCCATAAATGTGTGGCACTTGTAGGTTGCTTTTTTTTCACTTTTCTGTCCAGTTAATCCCAAACCAGCTCAATGGGGTTTAAGTCTGGTGACTGTACTGGCCACTCCATGTTTTTAAGCTTACCATCTTGTTCTTTTTTCCTAAGGTAGTTCTGGCATAGCTTGGACTTATGTTTTGGGTCATTATCTTGCTGTAGCATGAACCCCTGACCTACTAGGCGCATACCAGAGCGTACTGCATGGCGCTGCAAAATGCTGTGGTAGCCGTTTTGGTTCAGGGTGCCTTTCACTCTGTACAAATCACCGACCCTGGATCCAGCAAAACAGCCCCAGACCATCACGCTTCCTCCTCCATGTTTGACAGTTGATGTCACACACTGAAGAACCATCCTTTCACCTACTCGACAGCGTACAAAAATCTTGCGTGATGAACCAAAGATTTCAATTTGATTCATCAATCCATAGCACCTTCTTCCAGTCTTCAGTAGTCCATTGACGATGTTTCTTGGCCCAGGCAAGCCTCTTTTTCTTATTCTGACGTCTTAGCAATGGCTTTCTTGCTGCAACTCGACCTATCAAACCTGCAGCTCGAAGTCTTCTCTTTACAGTTGAAACTGAGACTTGCTTATTACGACCACTATTAAGCTGTGCTTGAAGCTGTTGTCCTGTGAGCCACCTATCACGCAAGCTGTTGACTCTCAGAAACTTGTCTTCTGATTCTGTTGTGGCTTTGGGTCTGCCAGACCTCTTCTTGTCAGAGTTCCCAGTTTCTCAGTGCCTTTTGATGTTGAAGAATACTGTACTCACTGACACCTTGACTTTCTTTGCAATTTCTCTGTAGGAAAGACCAACATTCTTAAGTATTATGATGGTCTGTCTCTCTTCCATTGTTAATTGCCTTTTTCCCGCCATTTTTATAGCAACACACTAATTTCTGCAGTACAATACTGTTCACATTTTACTGCTCACGAGGGTACGGTACCACAGTGTGTTCCAACAATACTTTTATACAAACAGAGGGGGTTGTAAGTAATCCAGACAAGTTGGAACACCTGTGGGAATTGGTAGCACCAACTTTCAAAGCTTGATCAACCTCCATTGCTGCAGAACAGCTTTACATTGTTTACCCATTTCTTGTTCCCTGAAAAAGGCCTTTTTGTAAAATACTGAAATGTACATTATTTTTCAGTTTTGGGTAACCTTACTTTTTTTTTAACCTCAGGCAGTTCAGCACTTACCTTTGTACCATTTCAAGCTATTCATTGGACTTGAACTGCTAAAATTTCCACAAAAAAACAAAAAACACTAAAACTTCTAAACTTCTAAAACTTTTGACCGGTAGTGTATATTCTTCAATCCATCTGGTCCTAGTTCTACTCTTTTCCTACCTGCACATTTAACATGTATCTGTTTTGCAGACTGAGTCTCAGGTCCCAGCTGCTTTGATGGATGATGTTAGCAGCTTTACAGAAATGTTGCCGTGTAACTGACATGGAGTCAGTTTGCTGACTTCTTCAATAATTATCACTTATGGTTGCATTGGCCACTGTTTAAACGCATGTCAATATTATTAACAATATTTTCACATTAATTAATTAGACATAATTCATTTTAAGATTTAATTAAATTAATAAATATGATCATCACTGAGGAGATTGGCAGCCCCTCTACTACATTAAACCCTCTGTAGTCTCGCTTTGCCAGACCTTCCTCCACTGCTGCGGAGGAGAATCTGGCTAGTCCACACAGCATTCCAGGATGGGAGGAAAACGTGCTCTGGATTATTGCCATTTCTTTAAACCAATCACAATCATCTTGGGTGGTGCTAGGCACCGGGAAAAGCCACGGTGCTGCTGCCTCTGGAAGGAACTTGTTTTGGTGGAACGTGTACGTTCAAAGGTTGTTTAGTCGTGCAACAGAAAACTCAGATTGGACAGATAGTCTAGCTAGCTGTCTGGAGTTTAAAATGGCAACACAAAGGAAGCCCAAGGCAACGGATATCCAGCCTAAATGAGTGAAATCTGGCTGAATTTCCGTCGGCAACGGGGCATCCTGGAAGTGGAACGTCGAGGATATAGACTAAACCCTCTGTGGCATCAGGTTTTTTTTACAACACAAAATGACACAAGAGGCCCTTTTCTTCAGTTTCCCACAAAGGCAAATAAAACAACTGAAAGGTTGACTGAAAAAAAAAATCACATCACAACACATGTTAAAGTAATGGACAGTAACATTTGACAGGAAGCAACAGGTTCATATGAAATGCATGACTACCAAAATGAGAATGGTAGAGACAAATTAGCCTATGCATCATATTTCACTTATTATATATTATTTTGTTGTTTATTTTTAGCGGTGACTAATTGGGCCATCAGGTGTGCCAGTGCACATGCATATACTAAAGTAAACATGTTGGGAATATGTGTATACTGCTGTTTAACTTAATGTGTTGGCATGCATGAGCAGAAATAGCAGATTTATACATGTATATTGTAAGTATGCTGACATATATACAAATAAAGATGTGTATTTGTACATGTATTTCTGCAACAACAACAAAAAATAATGAATACATGTCAATGTTTAAATTCCTATGGGTGCATTAGTGCATGCACGTCTGTAAGACAGATGTTGGGAACATGCATGTATATGAGATGTACGTACCATTGTTATGTTTATGACCAGGTAGCAGTGGTGGGAAGAGGAGGTAGGTTTGTATTTACATTAAGATGAAGTTCGTCAATATATTTTAGTGATCTATGGTGCATATACAAGTGAAGATATTCATGGAAATGACTAAAGAATTAATCGCAAGATTAAAAAAAGAGTCACAAGAATAAATGATGAACATTTAATGGCTGTTAAATAAGCCACAGCCGGCTGAAATCCCCAACTCCTCAAACTAAACAGGACCCAGCAATTATTTAATCAGTGGACAAATTAATAAGACATATGATGTGAAATTAATATGAGAATGTATTTTAACAGTCCATCTGCTCTCAGAATTGTTTCACTGACAGAAACACCGACTCACTCGTGGCAAAAACCAGCAGAGACACATACACATACATCAAACTCAGTCACCTCTCTCTTTTTTCTACCTCTCTCTCTCACTCACTCCCTGTTTTTTTCCCATATATTTTTGGATTGAGGTTTTTCTACTTGTGAAAATACAAACTGTTGTCACAAAGACGGGCATGAGAGCTGACAAGGACCAGCTTTAGCAGAAAACCTCCATCTGATAAGCCTCATCGCCTGGCTGAGAGCAGTAAGAGGAGTGTCAGAAAGACAGACTGACAGGTGAAAAAGAGAGAGCGAGGATGGGGTGCAAAGGGGATGAAAGGAGCAAATGAAAGCAGGCTGGCTAACAGTGTTTGAACTGTGGGGTCACCCGCACTCTAGGGAGCCGAGTTTCAAGTCTACAGAGTAGTGATCATAACACATTTGAGCTCAGACTGGAGGGAAGAGGCTGAGATGAAGGGAACAGGAGCAAACTAAGCTGGGAATAGGGAGAAAGGAGAATCATGTTTTTTCCTCACCTCCCTCTCTCCCCATGAAGAGGAATGCATTAGCAATGAATGGCAGAAAAGAGCTGAGAGGGCCCAACAATATTTTTCCCCAACAGGGGCGCATGCACAGTGCTTCTAACACAAGAAGGCAGCCAAGACAAGACAACATGACAGCCTTATTCATTAGATCAAAGGAAACAGGTTGTTTTACTACTGCGGCAACCACAGATAAACCATCAAAACTGTGTGATTTAACTTCATCCAAGGACTGTGATGTGCATGGCATGTGTTAGCTGACCAGGCAGACTTCAAGATAAATCAACAAATAATTTTTCACTTCAAGCCACTAAAATGACAGTTAGCTCTCCATGTCTTCTCCAATCTGGAGATAAGGCCAGCCTGGGCCTGACAAAAATAATGAGAGACCACAGTTGATATGTTGAAGCACCACTGTTGGATAAAGATAAACACCAACTCTGTGATTTGTCAAACAGACCACAAAGCCAAAAAAAACAGACAGCAGGCACATCTTACACTTCAAAGAAGGACATGCAACAGGCAACCAACAATAAAATGGCTTCTTACTAGATTTGCAGCTAAATCAATAATGAAAACAATTAATGGAAATCAAATAACTAGCTCTCTTTACTGTCTCTGTTCAATGTCACATTGTCAGTGTCCTCCAGAAGTCACCTTGGGCAAAGACAGACAGCCTCCACACAGCTGTGATATCTGCTGTCTCTCTCTTACCCATCAAGGCAGTACTCTAAAAACATTTCCTCAACAGAGGCGCTGGATGGGCTGCCCATTTTGTCGCCTACAGCCATCTCTCCCGGAGGTCAACCTGGGTCATACAACACGTTCTGTCTGTCCCCACCACCAGCTGCTGCGCCAATTGAATGTCTCTGGTACTTCACTACTATCACCGCGAGGAGATGTGGACGTGTGCGCCCTTGATCTTCTGTCCAGTGGTCTGAACCGAGACTTGTTGGATGTTACCGTAAAAGAGTCCCACCCGACCGGAATAGAGTTGGACACCCGCGATGGTCTGCCACAACGCGCGCATCTGCAGTAAAGGTAGCGCAGCTGGACTCACACCGCCTGATGCTCAAATTCGCTGCTATATGTCACCCACATTGCACCGAGAATTGGGTGTCTAAGAATACAAAAAAACTTAAAAAAATAAATAAAAAAAAAAACACTCATGCGCGCTACCCTCCCAAATGCTCGCACTCACACTGAACAATACCACGCACGTCCCCCCGGGGCATCGGATGATGAATGTGAGGCAGGTGACAGATTTGGCCATCACGCTTTATGACTGGGGAGTTTTAGAGCATCTGGCAATGAGAATACAATTGGGCTTTAGACTGCAGCCAGTCCCCATTTATCAGAAGCAATATGCGAGCTGCTACAGCCTGAGTGAACAGGAGAGCGGTTGATAAGCCACAAAGCATGATGTATAGTGATGGAGTGCTTTACGTCCTACTGCGTGTTTAGACAATTATACTGTAATTACACTTATAACGCGTGTGTGATGGACCTATAATCACCTAATTACACCGATCAAACCCACACAGTGCGCACTAACGCGCGCGACGCACGCAAACAGCTGGAAAGACAGGAGCAGTTGAAATAGTCGGAATGCAAAGAGACACATAGCCTACATAATTTCGTTGTCAGCCATTAAAACAGCACAGCTCATAGACTGTCAACACGAACATAGAGGTCTATTTATACACGCTCGCGCACAAGCACGCTCCGCACATTTACACTGATTACAACAGGTGCAGTCGCCTGCGCGGCTCTGCGGCCATCAGCGGGACCGACGCATGGGCGGTCGGTCGAGGTAATCACCTTGATCACCTTTAACACACCAACCCAGAGGTGGCACACTAATTAGCCGTCGGGGTATAGCCTACCTGCCTTTGAAAAGATTGGTCCCCCGGTGTGAGATTCACCCCGCTCGGTTAGAACACCGTTGGCGGAGATGCTGAGGGTCTTTTGAATTGCCAAGATGTGTTTAGTCTGTTTGCATCTGCCCTGTGCGCTTGAGGAGTCCGTCCGACAGCCAAAGATAGACTCATGCAGTCTGTGTGGGACCTGCCTCGGGGATTCACCAACGTGTCATGTGCTGCACACTTTTTAGATAGTTGTTTAAAAAAATATCAACTGGTTAGATGAGGAGGGGTAGGATGAGGATGATGGTCGTGGTGGTGCTGCAAGATTTTGTCCGTTTTAGCTGAAGCCAAGACCCACATGAATGGCCTCCCATCCGTTTTCTACATCTCACTTCTCATCGCCATATCTTGAGAATTTGGGATGAAGCAGTTGGTAGGAGTGCCAAATCTTCGTCCTATCAGCTCGCCCAGACGGACGCCACCCAGCCGCCCACGGGTCTGGGTCTAACAACTGGAGCTGGTGCTGCTGCTGTTGCCGGTCGCCTCTAATAAAATAATAAATCACGATTTAAATTCAATCTTCTCTGTCAAATCAACACGGGATGATGCCCGGTGAAAGCTTTGAGGGCAGATCGGTAAAACAGCGGAGAGATGGGAAAGGCTCTCCAGACGCTCCCGGTGCATGTATCTCGGCTACTCCAGGTGACAGATTTAACCTATTTATCGGTCCAGTCCGGTAAGGGAGGGGCCACATGGGGGCCACGGCAGCAGAGGTGCGACTGTGTATAGGTGAGCGGGGAATATGCGACGCCGTGGCGCTCAATGGGAGCTACACTGTTTGCAGGTGTGTGCGTGTGCGTGAGAGTCGACAGAGACACAGAGAGAGAGAGAGAGAGAGAGAGAGAAAGAGAGAGAGAGAGAGAGAGAGAGAGAGAGAGAGAGAGAGAGAGGTGTGTGAGGTCCGAGCAATTAAGGTTTCAATGGATCAGTGAAGCAGCCTCTCCCCTGGGTAGGTGTGCGTGTGTATTAATTTAGCCATTCTTCACAGCTTTAAGAGTCATAGATGACCAATTATGGTGCTTAGGAAATGACATCAGCCGCAGTACTTAAATGATGCAGTGTGTGTGTCTAATACCCCTCCTCCCTACCACCCATCCTTAAATCTTCATCTTCTTCTTTGTGGGCCAGGCATCAAGATTCAAGGCACCTTCCTCCACCCAAACCTCTCTTTTTTTTATAACTGTCATTATACCTATCCCCTCCTGTTATCTTCTGGTCATACTGTGTTTTCGCTCTCTGCCTCTGATTAGAATACCCCACCACTATCCCATTTACTTCTACTATAGCCTACTAATTATGTAATAGCTTATGTGACGCCTGTTTTTTTCCCTAGCAGTGGGACCATAGCAGCTCAGTTGCAGACCTTGAGGTTGAAAACTGCGTTTCCTGAAATGTTATGAAGCAACTTATTCAACCAGCCAATCTATCTCCCTCCCACTGATTGCAATGGGTAAATACAGTAAGTGTAATGGGCCACTAGACTGCAGTTTGTCTGGGAATTGAGGCTTTAGTGAAGATAACACAGTCACCCTGGTGCTCGAACAGCACTGTGGATAGCTTAGGGGTTTGAAGGTTCATGGGAAGATTAGGCCAATCAGAGATACAAAGTCATTAAAGTTACTGTTTGATTCTCATAGAAATCATGGTAAGGAGGTGGAAGTTCTCTATATACGCGCATATCTATGGTGCTGATTTCTTGGCGCTGTCCATGGTGCTGAAAGGCTTTCTCCAGCAGAGGCAGGACAAATGAAGGTGAAGTAATTCGCCTCATGTCAGGGTTTACAGACAACCTAAACTGCATGAATGCGATTTATGTGATTTTATATTAGATTTGAGTTTGTTCAAAGGCACCAGGACTCTCTTGAGAGAGAAATAAAAGAAATAAAGAGCATATTTCCTTATCATGCATAACCACTAACTCTATAATAAATCCATAAATGTAATTTCAAAGATATAGGTCACCGTTGATTGATGAATGCTTATATCATAACAATTTTATAATACTTCACCCACAGAAATAACACTTTATGAGCACTTTCTGACTTTTTGGAGAGAAACTACAGGCAAAATTATAATTTTTTCAAGCACTAGTCAATTAGAGATTTTGGATTTTAGATTATTGGGGAAAAAAAACATCTAAAATACACATTTAGCTGTTTAATTTACACCTGTAGATTTCTCCTAAATTCAGTCAATAAAAACATCAAAAGCTTGAGGTCCAGCTCGTTGAGTAATATATCTTGAAGTGTAAAAAGTAATCTTTATTTCCCTATGTTTATACTTATAGCCAAGGCTTTATCCATTGAATGGTAACTTATCTCCTAAATTAATCCAAGAGCTAGACCTTTGCTTAATGGTGTAATGTGCTTCTTAAAAATTTATTTTTATACTTTATTTTATATAGTTTTAGAAACTCAAACATGATTATGCATTTAAACTGGGTATTTTCGATCAGGTCTCTGAAGAAATAACCCAAAACAGAGTCAGTGATCTTTGTCATAGTTTTAAGTCTCTTAACTATTGGAGGGATGGATACCATTCTTTCCAAATATACTGCTCATTTGGTGTTTTGATAATGGTGATTAAAAGGTTGTCTGACATGTTGCTCCAAAATCTCTCACATTTTCAGCTCAATGGTGTTTTAAGCCTCTAACGTCTCCTTCCAGGCAGCGCTGTGACCGTTGACTTCAAGGCACCTAACCCTAACCTTAACCTTAACCCTAATCCTAACAATAACCATAACCATTGCCTGATCCTAGTGACTTCCAGGCAGTGCTGCCTAGAAGGAGACGTTGGGGGCTTAAAACACCCATAAACACATTTTCAGCCCATCAAACCATTCAATGAGTCCTCTAGCATTTTTCCTTTAAAGCAACTACAAGGAGTTTTTAACTGATTATGAAACAGTCTGAGTTTAATACAGATGCCTCTATATGACCTACATAAGCAAACGACGCCATCAGTGAGAAGATTGGTGATTTCTATTTAGTTATGCTTAATGCCTGTCCCTGGGTCTGATTCACCGATTTACAGCATGCAGACCGGCTGTGCCAATGTTTACATATTCATAGGCAATTTCACAGTGAGTATTAGCCCCTTAAAGGGAAGCAGGAGTTTTTTCTTTAGAGAAAAAAAAAAATTGTCCGAAGAACAAAAAAAAGCTAAACGGGACAGTGATGGAGCACAGGCAAAAACAGGAGTCATGGATGAATTGTGGGATTTAAAAGGGTTCTTTACACATCCTGAATTGGCCCTCTTTATTTATGAAATACATTGCGATTCGTGGTTTTACATCAATATATGAATTTACGTTGGTGGCTAAAACAAAGCTACGTACCATTTCATGTTGCCATTGCTTCTGAGATATATCTTGCTGTTGGCTTATGAAAACATTACAAGGGAATGTTGATAACTTCAGCAGAATCAACCAAATAACTATTACCAAGCAACCAAATATCTTAGTTGTAGGCTTACATGTAAGCTAACCTAGGCGTATGAACAGTACATACATCATATTAACATTACTATATCATATTGACATCTAGATTGTTGCGAGGTATGGTGGTGCTGCTCAAGGAAACACTACTGGTTTTGTCCACAGGGGCCGCCAAAATCAACACAAAATTAAAGTTCCTTGTACCCATCAGTAGGATTAAAGCAACACTAGAGAAATTTTCCTGCTTCGGTCTCCCTACAGGTTGGAAGCGGAACTGTCCATTACATTATATTGTCCAGTTCATTCGAACTACAGATCCGCTAACCGATCTGGCAAACTTGCATAATGTAATGTAATGGACAATTCTGCTTCCAACCTGTTGCTTTAAGGGTAGACTTTTTCAACCAATTTCAGCACTGATTACAAAATACAACATGGTGAAAGTTGGAATGCTACAATTGAAAACTATAAAGTTCAATCCTCTACCTTGCACGGCAACTGGATTCTCACGATATCATGAGAATAGCAGCATCACATATTCCGTTTCCAAACAGTTTCCAATGGCTTCTCATCTGGTTCTATGTTAACAAACCATCTGGCGTGTCAGGTTATCCTCTACTGGGTCCCATCCAGGTCCTTGATCTCTAATGGTCGCCATATTAAGGGAGTCCATCTGCTGTCCTAACTTTGCACAGCTGTGTGGTGGACAACTGACCAGGTGATAATTTAAACCTAATGGTGAGTTAAGGACAATTTTTTTAGGTGTTGAGAAATCTAATTTAGTGCTTTTTGTAGGTGGAGGATGCGTTTACTGTTCATTATGTTTCAAAGATAGGACATTTGCAATTCATACACAAGAAAATAAAATCACTCTGTCACATAATAACAAAATGTCAGCAGCTCCTCTTTATGTTTCCATCAATACATACCGATCCACTGAGTCAAAGAACTTGACTTATTTTCAGCTGTGTTGCAGTTCCCTGCTGACTGATAATACACTTCACCCTGAGTATAACATGGATTTCACATTCACAGATGGATCTTGCTAAGTTAGCTGAGCGAATTGACAATTGGCAAAACCTCTGGCTTCACAAATATAAAGAGAGGAGTCATGAGAGGAAGTCTAAACCATCAAACAGAGCCACAGGGACACGCTAACATGGACTCCGACCTCACAGCAAATCAATACAGGGAGTCATGTCGGCAATCAAAAGTGGCTGCCCTATTTCTTCCAGTAATGTTTGCTCTGTCAGACCATTTATTGCTACTAATAGAGATATACTTTTATCCTGCCTCCTGAGCTTTAATCACTACATAAATGCGACCATGACTAAAACATAGCCTGAAGTGACAGACACAAATTAGATTGTTCACAGTGGAAAGTGCCAAGAACTATAAAGGAACGACATGCCGTAAAATGTCTTAAAAGTGCTAAATGTTAATTTCAGAGCATTTGGGATCGACTTAACTCAAGTCAAATTTACTCAATAAATAAGTAAAATAACAGTATTAAAGCTAGGGTAGGCAGTTCCTTTGTGCATCATTGGGTAATTCAGCATATTGTAATTCAAGTGGATTGAAAGAAAACTATGCTTCTGCAATCCTCTTTGCACTGTTTTCAGGCTTTAGAAAATGTAACCTGTAACATGAGACTTTGGCCAATCACAGGTCAATTCAGAGAGAGGACATTCCTATTGGCTGTTCTACAAATGCAAATGTCCCTTCAGATGGTGGAAGCCTGTTTCAATGGCAGAAAATCCTGCAGAAGGATAATCGCTTTGCCAATATTGACATACGTGAAAATAACTTATATCACAGTATGTCATCTCAAATGGCTTAACAGGCACACAAGTTTGCAAAGAAAACAACAAGGTAATTCTCATAGAATTGCCGCTATATAACAGCATTGGGATCACGATCGAGATGATTGAAATTAATTGCTATACTCGTTAGGGATGGAACGGCTCCACTAGTCACAGTTTGGGGCATGCATTTAGTATTACCTGACAATGACAAAAAAGTGGAGGACAAATCGGCAGTTGTACAAGCACTGTGCAACCCGTGTGGCTTATGCTAGCAGCAATACTTCCAATATGATGCCGCATTTACGAAGACATCACGCCAGTGTGTCTGTTGACAGTGCAAAGAGAAGAGTCAGGTAGGAAAGGCACCTCCTTCTTTCCACAGTGGGTAAACAGCCTCTCCATTCAGACACAATTCAATTCATAACCAAAGCATTGGATGGGTTTATAGCAAAAGATATGCAGTCGTGGAGGATGCAGGGTTTCAGCATATGATTAAAGTAACGTTACTCGAGCCAACTATATTATATAAACTATATACATTGGAACATGAAAATAGAATGAACAGAGCGGTGTTGTTTTAAAAACAGTGTACAGTGTACAGTGTGTGTGTTTGGGTTATGTTGCACTTAGTGTGTTTTGTTTATTTATTTATTTTAATAACACAGTGGCTCTTTTCCTTTTGATAAGAAATACAAATACATTTTTAAATAAATGTATTTAAAATACTGCAATTTCAAATGGAAAAACTACTGTTTACATTAAGAACAGGCATGTCATACTGTAGGTTACTGTTATTTAAAAAAAAAGAGTATAGTGCTTGTTGAGCATATGTTGATGGCCTTATTCTAATGTGGCCATTTTTATATAAAAAAACTGGGAAGGTTCACTGAGAGGTAGTCTCTCTTTTTGCAGGAACACCCTGATCACATTCACACAGTTGCACGTTCGTAACTGGAAGCTGCAGTACAAGCACAGTCTGATCTGTTAGCCACTGGAGGGGTTGGGGTTAAGTGCCTTGCTCAAGGGCACCTCAGTGGTGGTAATGAGGGAGGGACAAGGTCTGCTCTTTCACTTCCCCCACCCAGAGTTTATCCTGTCAGCCTGGGGATTAAACCGATAACCTCCCGGTCACAAGCTCTCTTCTCTAACCTTTAGGCCACCACTGTCCCACATGTTTGCTTGCACTAATTAGAAAACCTATTCTTTTGATAAAGATTTGACAATGAATGTGTGTGTGTTTATGTACCATATTTTCTTAGCCAGAAGTGTTTTAAGGCAAACAGTTAACTATTTTTATGCCAAAAAAGTAATTTTAGCGTATGAAGCGTGTCTATTGGCCCATGCTGGTCTTGTGGGAGGGGCAGAGAGGGGATGCTGTAGGGGCAGGGCTATATTTTCAAATTCTGGCGTTTGAGAAAACTGCCTACCCCAACTTTAAATGGTCCACATTAAAAAAAGAGAACTATGCAGTAGCAAAAAAAAAGGAATGGCCCAGAGTGAATTTATAGTTGAAAGAGTCTCTGTTGAGGTCACACTATAGCTGTCTTCTGAACAAGAACATTAGCATTTCAAAGTTCATGGATATGGCAGTTAATTTCCTCCATGACAGTGAAAGGTGACGATAATGTGCTTGTCTTATTATGATACAACTCCAGCTGGAGATAACGGGAAATTAACTGTGTAAAGCCGCAGGCACGGTCTTCTTCTGTATGTAAAAGTGTGGCACTTCAAATTCTTCTTATATAATCTGTACTTTGTAAAGTGCAAACTGCCTTGATCAAGTTTTCTGCTCCCTCATGAAGTAGGAACCTGGCAGCCACAGGAACATGAGAAGCAGCTTATGGTTTCAGATCACAACCCTGCTGTATAATACATTCAACATCCCTCCAAATCTAACCTCATTTTCATTAGCATTTAAATATTGTCATCATCCATTCCACTCCACATCCCAGCCATGCTTATTCCAAGTCCTGCAGCAATAATGACCTTCTATGGGGAAAAAACAGGATCCTGTCCGCCAGAGTTTTGCGCCGCAGGCAACATTGAAAATTAATTTTAAGACCCCTAAGGAGTTTGATTTACATTCGCCTATACCCAGGATGGTTAACTGGAGGAGATACTAAAACAATCAGCAGACGAGTGTGACATGGCGCGTTTGTGTGCGTACATGAATAAGTAGGCTAAATGATTGGCAAATGAACAAGAGACTGAGACCAAGAGAAATCAAATGGTGAAACAGGTTAAGGCTGAAACTGGACCTGTGACATAAATACATAACTCAATCGCAACATTAAAGTTTAATGGTCATCCAGTCAAACAATAAGCTTGCCCATCATGTGCGCTTATACAAATATCTGTCTCTGTTCCTCACACACAAACACACAAATGAATACATGTCCTGCAACAATATCCTCAAAGCTGGGGGTCAAATGTAAAGTTCTGCCCCAAGTAGGTTACGTCGCAACACCACATAAATAATGCACTGACCGGATTTACCATCCAAATCTTTGCAGAAAAGAGTGTGTGCAGACACATCTGCCCGCAGATGTGACATTGAAGCATTAAACAAGGTAGTGAACACTATTACACATCATTAAAATGACTGACTTATAGGTTGTAGAAAATTTGGGATGACTAGAAAAGTAAAATGCTTGTTTTGCATCATTTTGCTTGGGGCACTAGGGCTAAGGCCAGAGGCATCCTGTCCATAGTTCAGTGGTTAGATGCAACGGCACTACATATTCCAAAAATACACATAAATTCGCTGTACATGCTATGTTACTTAAAGAATCATGACTTGTGATGGGTGTAAAAATTTTGATTTTTTGACTTTTTTTGGTACACCAAAGCAAGAGCAAGATAGTCAAAGGCTGTATAAACAGTGGCAAACGTTTTCAATGTTTATTAACAGATATTTCAGTAAATACTATTGTACTTGCAAGCAAAACTGAATAAATATCTTAAAGATATTGTCACAAACCGGCTCAATGCATGTGACAAAGAGGGGAGCCCAAACAGGTTAAAGTGCCAAACTAAATGTTTATTGTTAAAGAAACAAGATAAACTACTAACAAAGGAATCATGACATGTGTGGAATCAATGGTATCAGTAGTGTAAGTGATATGTGGGTGAGTGAAAGATGTGTGGATAAATGACATCTGTAACAAAAGAGATCAAACAAACCCAAAACAAAAGATGTAGAGCGCAGGAGACGGAAAAGATAGCCAAAGAGCAATGAGAGATGACTTGTACAAATAGTCTTGGTTGAGGCCTAACCAGGTGTCCACCAATTAACTAACGACCCCTCCCATACTGCCAGCTCAGCCAGAAAAGCCAACAGCAGGCAGAAAAGGGAGGGGTCATAACACTATTAATGTTGAATGTTTGATCTGTGCATTTATGCCTCTGAAAGTGACTAAATGCTACTTTATAAGGCTGTGCAGTTTTTAAAAGTATCACAGTATGTCAAGAAACATTCAGTCCATGTATTTGTACATAACATTCCATATTATGTACAAATACAATAACATATACTCTATTTAGTAAATGTAGATATTTTGGCAGAACCATCACACCACCATCCACCATTTTCCCATCACTTTTTCCTCCGTTTCCTTTGTAGATTAAATTATGCGGACATGCTGTCCATCAGCACCACACTCAAAATAGAGACATTTTAGATTGCATGGTCGCATTAGTGAGCATATTTGATCCAAGCATTTTTTTCCCACTTGGAATGGGCTGTATTTGCACAAAGAAAACACTGTCTGAATTAGTATATACCATGCAACTAGGACACAGAGAGTGTCTTTGAGAAAGTTGATGAAGCTTCACCTGCTCACTGTTTGTAAGCTGTCAGCTTAATAACTAAAGTAAAGTGTGTTTGACAGCCTGTAATGACATTAGCCATGGTAACTTTAACATAGATTGTCGCCCTTGCTGTCCACAGACCATAAAATTACAACTCCGGATTAGTGACAGGCAAAGCGAGAGGCTGGTAGAACTGCTAACGAGTTAGCTCTGCACTGCGACTACCCCAATGACCTGCATGTGACTGCTGGAGACTGACATGATGGATGTATCCTCAAAATGTAACACTGCTTCCATTTGAAGATTACTGGGTGACTCATCATTTCCCTTAAATAGACACACACACACACACACACACACACACACACACACACACACACACACACACACACACACACACACACACACACACACACACACACACGTTTCCACTACAATATATCATATTGCTACGTGTCAGTCACTGTGTCATTCACTTTGGACATCACTGATCCACAGGTTTATACTTTATGTTCTTTGCAGATTTAATTTCCTCATTTAATTATCTAGTGATATTTTGGTAAATTAAAAGCTCAATTTATCCATAAGTCTCTCCCAGCATTCAATAGGAGCTGCTAAACCCTAGAACAATTACATGTTTAATGGGGTTTCAGGGAAAGGTTTAGTGCAACGTGATGTTATTTGTCTAAATGCTATTTTAGAGGCTATATACACCTGAGAAAAATAAGTGGAGGTGATAGAAATCTTGTCATTTTTAGCATGAAAATGCACAAATGTAATGCACAAAAAATCCAGCTTTAGGAACCTTCAATGCAAAAATATCAAGAATCAGCCTTCAGAAATCCCATATCAGCGGAACCTTGGCAAACATACACACACACCACCACCCCCCACACACACACACACACACATAGCATGAATAAATCTCACACCTTGGTAGGTTTAAGCTGTTCTAGTCCGTTTTCTCTTCTGAGCCAGGCGGCTGCCAGTCCATCATCCCTCCAGACACCCGAATCCAGCAATGCAGCAAAATTCTTCTTATCCCGTCTGGTTTCGAAATGTTGTGAGTTTGGATCAACCTGAATTTATATCCAAAAAGCACACACACACATGGACAGAGTCAATAAACTAATAAAAACATTCCACTGGACACATTTTGTGTGAGTGTCCTAAATCTCTATGTATCTTTGTGTATAACTGTATGAAAAGCGACAGTAATGGTGCACATCTGAACCTGTTTTAATTTAAGCCGTAGACAGGTAGACGAAAAATGGGAAAGGTAACTGAATCAATGAGATGAGACAGAAGTTAGCACCTGTAGCCTGTCTCTGTGTGAGCAGCATTATGAGCAGGAATGGGGTTACTTTAAAAACTCACGTTGGAGTTACTCATGTGCACCACACACAAAAAGCAGACTCACTTCCGTAAACACACACACACACACACACACACACACACACACACACACACTTGTAATCATGTTTTAATTAAAACATGATTACATGACTTTTAATTCATGATATGCTAATATTGCCGGCATCACTGCTGATCTCTGAGAATATAAAATTAACAGGATTACAAGTTCATATGAGCTCAAAACTTGAAATTGGCAAAGTAAACAAGCAATTCTGCAATGCCTAATGAGTGGATTCTGACTCTGAAAAACACTGCCCAAGAGAACCGAAAAGGCTTTACAGTACACACCTATATTTTTCCATATTCTTATTGAAACTGAAGGTATTTCCGATTATTATTTTGAAAGCAACTCAACAATTCTGCACAAAAACATTTTACTTTATTAAATTTTTAATTTTTTACTGGACTATTCTAATGTGACTGGAGCTACAGCAGAGGTGTCAAAAGTATTCACATTCATTACTCAGGTAGAAGTATAGATACTAGGGTTTAAAAAGACTTTTGTAGAAGTTATCAACTCAAGCTTTTTACTTAATGGTCCCATGGCATGAAAATTTCACTTCATGAGGTTTTTTAACATTAATATAAGTTCCCCCAGCCTGTCTATGGTCCCCCAGTGGCTAGAAATGGTGATAGGTGTAAACCAAGCCCTGGGTATCCTGCTCTGCCTTTGAGAAAAATGAAAGCTCAGATGGGCTGATCTGAAATCTTCTCCTTATGAGGTCATAAGGAACAAGGTTACCTCCCCTTTCTCTGCTTTGTCCGCCCAGAGAATTTAGCCCGCCCATGAGAGAGAGAGAGACATCATGGCTTTCAAACGAGCAAAGTGGCAGTTGGTCAAGGCCACACCCCCACCCTCTAACTTGCCCCCCCCCTCTCTCCTCCTCAATATCTACAGACACAGAAATGGCACGTACTAAGGAAAGCTCATTGTGGAACTGGCTCTAGTGGCTGTAATTCTGCACCAAGGCTGAATTTCGGGAAACAGACTTCAGATACAGTATTAGGGGACCACTAAGGGCTATATAAAAGCATCCAAAGAACACCATGTCATGGGACCTTTAAGTAAAAGTGTAAAAGTACTTGTTTCAAAACTATCCATCCATCCATCCATCTTCGTCCGCTTATCCGGTGTCGGGTCGCGGGGGGAGCAGCTCCAGCAAGGGACCCCAAACTTCCCTTTCACGAGCAACATTAACCAGCTCCAACTGGGGGATCCCGAGGCGTTCCCAGGCCAGGTTGGAGATTAATCCCTCCACCTAGTCCTGGGTCTTCCCCGAGGCCTCCTCCCAGCTGGACGTGCCTGGAACACCTCCCTAGGGAGACGCCCAGGGGGCATCCTTACCAGATGCCCGAACCACCTCAACTGGCTCCTTTTGATGCAAAGGAGCAGCGGCTCTACTCCGAGCTCCTCACGGATGACTGAGCTTCTCACCCTATCTCTAAGGGAGACGCCAGCCACCCTCCTGAGGAAACCCATTTCGGCCGCTTGTACCCTGGATCTCGTTCTTTCGGTCATGACCCAGCCTTCATGACCATAGGTGAGGGTAGGAACGAAAACTGACTGGTAGATCGAGAGCTTTGCCTTCTGGCTCAGCTCTCTTTTAAATCAACGGTGCGATAGATTGAATGCAATACCGCACCCACTGCGCCGATTCTCCGACCAATCTCCCGCTCCATTGTCCCCTCACTCGCGAATAAAACCCCAAGGTACTTGAACTCCTTCACTTGGGGTAAGGACTCATTCCCTACCTGGAGAAGGCATTCCATCGGTTTCCTGCTGAGAACCATGGCCTCAGATTTAGAGGTGCTGATCCTCATCCCAACCGCTTCACACTCGGTTGCGAACCGATCTAGTGAGTGCTGAAGGTCGCAGGCCGATGATGCCATCAGGACCACATCATCTCCAAAGAGCAGCGATGAGATCCCCAGCCCACCAAACTGCAACCCCTCCCCACCCCGACTACGCCTCGATATCCTGTCCATAAATATTACAAACAGGATTGGTGACAAAGCGCAGCCCTGGCGGAGGCCAACCCTCACCTGAAACGAGTCCGACTTACTACCGAGAACCCGGACACAGCTCTCACTTTGGTCATACAGAGATTGGATGGCCCTGAGTAGAGACCCCCTCACCCCATACTCCCGCAGCACCTCCCACAGTATCTCCCGGGGGACCCGGTCATACGCCTTCTCCAAATCCACAAAACACATGTAGACCGGTTGGGCATACTCCCAGGCTCCCTCCAGGATCCTTGCAATAGTTAAGAGCTGGTCCAGGGACGGAATCCGCGACCAGGACGGAATCCGCATTGTTCCTCCTTTCCAGCACCTTGGAGTAGACTTTACCAGGGAGGCTGAGAAGTGTGATACCCCTGTAATTGGCACACACCCTCTGGTCCCCCTTTTTAAAAAGGGGAACCACCACCCCAGTCTGCCACTCCTTTGGCACCGTCCCAGACTTCCACGCAATGTTGAAGAGGCGTGTCAACCAGGACAGCCCCTCCACACCCAGAGCCTTGAGCATTTCTGGACGGATCTCATCAATCCCTGGGGCTTTGCCACTGTGGAGTTGTTTGACTACATCAGTGACTTCCGCCTGGGAAATCGACAACAATCCACCGTTATCCTCCAGCTCTGCCTCTAACATAGAGGGCGTATTAGTCGGATTCAGGAGTTCCTCAAAGTGCTCCTTCCACCGCCCTATTACCTCCTCAGTTGAGGTCAACAGTGTCCCATCCTTACTGTACACAGCTTGGATGGTTCCCCGCTTCCCCCTCCTGAGGTGGCGAACAGTTTTCCAGAAGCACTTTGGTGCCGACCGAAAGTCCTTCTCCATGTCTTCTCCAAACTTCTCCCACACCCGCTGCTTTGCCTCTTTCACGGCAGAGGCTGCAGCCCTTCGGGCCCTTCGGGCCCTTCGGGCCCTTTGGGCCCTTCGGTACCCTGCAACTGCCTCCGGAGTCCTCCGGGATAACATATCCCGGAAAGACTCCTTCTTCAGTCGGACGGCTTCCCTGACCACCGGTGTCCACCACGGTGTTCGTGGGTTACCGCCCCTTGAGGCACCTAAGACCACAGCTCCTCGCCGCAGCTTCAGCAATGGAAACTTTGAACATTGTCCACTCGGGTTCAATGCCCCCAGCCTCCACAGGGATGCACGAAAAGCTCCGCCGGAGGTATGAGTTGAAAGTCTGTCTGACAGGGGCCTCCTCCAGACGTTCCCAATTTACCCGCACTACACGTTTGGGCTTACCAGGTCTGTCCAGAGTCTTCCCCACCCCTGACCCAACTCACCACCAGATGGTGATCGGTTGACAGCTCTGCCCCTCTCTTTACCCGAGTGTCCAAAACATACGGCCTCAGATCAGATGAAACGATTATGAAATCGATCATTGACCTTCGGCCTAGGGTGCTCTGGTACCAGGTACACTTATGAGCATCCCTATGTTTGAACATGGTGTTCGTTATAGACAATCCATGACTAGCACAGAAGTCCAACAACAAACAACCACTCTGGTTTAGATCAGGGAGGCCGTTCCTCCCAATCACGCCTCTCCAGGTGTCTCCATCATTGCCCACGTGTGCGTTGAAGTCCCCCAGCAGAACAATGGAGTCCCCCACTGGAGCCCCAAGCAGGACTCCAGTCAAGGTCTCCAAGAAGGCCGAATACTCCGAACTCCTGTTTGGTGCATATGCACAAACAACAGTCAGAGTTTTCCCCCCCACAACCCGCAGGTGTAGGGAGGCGACCCTCTCGTCCACCGGGGTAAACTCCAACACAGCGGCGCTCAGCCGGGGGCTTGTGAGTATTTTGGAAACAATTAGCTCATGGTACTTGGATGTGCAGAGCTTGCAGCGCATTCGAAAGGAGTTGTTTTTGAATCCAACCATTTTGAAAAATTCTTCCAGGTACGGCCAGGGATGTAGAAGGGTTGGCTGGTCTTCCTGGCTACCAACCTCCTCGCTAGTGCTTGGTTGGGACATTTCGCTCAAGTTCTCTTGAGTCTCTGCCACGGACATCTTGGTACTAGGCTACACACGTCTGCTATTTCCTTGCTGGAGTGTGATGTGATTTGTGTCATGTGCAGGTGCGATGGATCGCGTACAAACCAATAGGGTGTCGGAATGGTATATATTTATACTTCTCATCCAGCTACAATCAACTTCACTCTATCCGGATGGTGCGATTTATCTGGATAGGTTGTTTTTTTGTGATGTTTTTTTTGAACAATGACAAGCCGGAATCAAAACAAGTCAAGCTGAAATAGGAGTAACGAGGCTATTTTTAAAATGTAAGTAGTAGAAAGTACAGATAATTGCGTCAAAATGTAAGGAGTAGAAGTAAAAAGTCTGCTGTAAAATAATTACTCCAGTAAAGTATAGATAACCAAAATTTCTACTTAAGTAATGTAACAAAGTATTTCTACTTGACACCTCTGAGCTACAGGTTAAACAAAATTGAATAAACAGCTCTGTGCCCGAGGCATTTTGTTTCAGCAGATACATATCACAGATAATACTGCATGGACAACACTTTACTTTATCTCAGACGTTCGGATCTGTCCTCTGTAGCTCAGAGTAGATCCTTAGAATTTAAATAGGCAATACACTTTTGTCTTCATAGCCAGCGTATATAGCAGCATGTCAAGACAGTCTGGAGATTATTGCAAGTGAAGACCATTCCCTGCAGCTAATAATTCTTTTGTCAATAATGCATGAAGTCATATAAATCACAATACGTCGGTTTATCTGCTCTCCCCAAGGTCACTCCTCTTCCTCTGCTTCATCTTTTCATTTTGCAGCCATCATTTCTTCCCCACAATGGCTATCTGAACATTATCCCTCATCATCCATCCAATCCGGCTCTTCATACTGTCTCCTAACTTTCAGCCAGCTCTCAGCCGTGTAAATAAGTAACGACCATCTTGGCATGGTTCTAAGTTAGTTTGTTTTCTCTGAAACAAACTCAGGCTGCAAAAATCAAACATTTCTGCTCTGCCGAAGGGCACATCTGTGCATGTGTGCACACTGCAGACCTGTAGATGCACGCACGTGCGGGTGATCATACACCAACAGGCACACGCACATACACACACATGCGACTACCCCCGAATCCCTGCTGAGCCATCACAAGTCACGGCTCTCTAAATTAAATAACAGCAAATTAGATTAAAGTAAATGAAACATCACTGAGGAGCAGGGGGACGAGAGGATGGAAGGGTTGTGCAGGGATAGTGATGGGAAGGAGAGCAGGGAAGAGGTGGGAAAGAGTGGCAGCAAAAGAGTCTATGTAGGTGGAAGAGATGTAGTGGAGAGAAAGAGGCGAGTAAGAAGAGAGAAAAGGGGAAGGTGAAGTTAAGGAGAAAGAGTGAATGATAAAGGAGCGTAGAGAGGGGACGAGCAGAGAGGTTGCCGTAAACAAACAATAAGGAGCCAGGAGGACCGTGTGTGTGTGTGTGTGTATGTGTGTGTGTCTACATCTGTATAACATAAGGTGTCCTTTTGTAAACCGACTCTGTAGAAAATACACGTTTCATGTGTTGCGAGCTCGTCAGACTCAAGTGAAAAGAATATTTAACTCAGCTGCCACGGGAATTGCCATGGCAACATATTAGCTTTCTGAGTCATATGTTTATTGGACCAAACTCACAGCTGACTTCAGAGCGCATTACTACGACAACATTATCAAACGTTTTACAGTAAATGTACCAGTCAGACGACCGTTTAAAGAGTGCAGCATGACAATAAAAGACTGTTTTGTTCCATGGAAGTTCTGATCAAGGGCCATAACACTGTGGAGTGCCACTATAGACCTTTTTGAGTAGTCAGTGATGACGTGTAGCACTAAAGCATGACGGAATTAGCAAGCTAGCTAATTCCACCATGCTTTAGCTAACTAGCCAGCCAGCCACTAAATGAGTTACAGTTAACAATTTTAATGCTTTATCCACACACTCTTGTTACAGTGTAGGTACACTAAGCACATTGCTATCCCCAGATGAGTGACAACTTTGTTTGGATCATTTTCTGTAACAACCAGTGTAGCATAAAAGCTGTCAGCCGTCTGTGATAAATTCATCATTGGTTTCCACTGTTTTTCTGCCACCATAATGGGTGCGCAACTGCAGTAATGTAAACCATGATGTCAATTTTAAATTGGTCTATAGCAAAGCGGAAAATATTTTCCACCTACAATAGCACCCTTTTTTGTGTGAGTAATGCACCATGTTTCCTCAGGTATCAATATCACCCCTGGGAGGGAGCACTAAACTGGAGACGTAGGCAGATGACCGTGGAGGGAATCTTCATTCTGTGGTGGGAAGTATATCAACTAAAGGCACAAGGAGGCAGAAACCAGAGAGAGTGATGGAGCTCCACCTGCCCCATCACCACCCAACCCACCCCCATCGGCTGTAACCTGTTCCACTCACCCCAATCCTTTGAGCTTTCATCCCCCTCAATTTACACCGTTTCCCTCTACTTTCTTACCTCCCAGCCTTTTCTCTTTCTCCTCACCCTCCTCATCTCATCCCAGTACTTCTACCTTAGATTTCATTTAACTCCTTCACCTTTCCTTCCACTAACCCAATTTTCTCAGTTTATCATCGACAGTTGCCTTTTCCTATCATCCATGTCTCCCTCAATTCCTCCCCCATCCTCTCTTCTCACCTCCTGCTGGCACAATCCCCAGAGAGGCGAAAAAGGAGGTCAGCTTTGTCACAACACAGGTTCACATTGCATTGCCACAGCGTTGGGGCTGCCAGGATGCAGGATTGATGGCTGGGGGTTTTCCGCTGGCCCGGAGAGTAGCTGTACAGAGCAGAAATCATCTACCTAGAGATGAATACAAAGAGAGCCAAAGGTAGAAAGTGAAGAAGGAGAAAATCAAATATACTTTATGTGAGATTAGTTTAGAGGGAGATTAGAGGACCAAGTGGGAACCACTGGATCTGTTTTTGAAAGGGTAAAACTGTCAATGGGTAAAACCCTGATTTCTCATTCAAAATGCATAGTTGTTAAAGAAGTTCGGTAACAAGTACTTCTTGTAAGTTTTCTTCTTTTCAATGTATAAAATCTTGTATTACCTTTGTACAGTATATGTTGTGTGTGTATATGCTTCCTGTTGCCAGTTTTTTTTGTTTTTTGTTTCATGTTTACTGACTAATAATGTCTCTTTGAACTGCATTGAATGAAAGAGATAATGAGTAGTAAGTGTGTGATTCATTAATACTGAGTACGCACACACACACACACACACACACACACACACACACACACACACACACACACACACACACACACACACACACACACACACACACACACACAAACACACAAGGCCAGCAACAAAAAAACAAAACAAGCTAGTATGCCCTTGTTTGAACTACGACAGTGGGCAAAGATTCCCATCTGTTGTCTGTTTAATGCCCCATAATAAACGTGTCACTCTATCTGTCAATAATGCCTTCATAACATCACTTTTATTGGTCTCTGTCCTACCAAACAGGACACTCTTCAACGTCTCAACCCAGCTACAATATTGTCTGACCAGGAGAGGCTGAATATGATAGATGTTTGTACTGTAGTGCTCATAGTGAAATTAGTGAAATCAAGTAAAAAAACAAATACTTTTTGTGCATGTCTGGGTTAACATTGAACTTGGCCACCTCCTGCACATCGCCATCTGTCAACAGCTTCTGAGGAAGAAACAAACACACATGTATCATCCCTTCTGCATGTTAACATGCACAGATGCTCACAAACACACCAGCTGTCCTTTAACATACAATCAAATACACATGAAATAAATAATTTGAATATATTGCGTAGTCAGAGTAACTGTTGCAGTGTTTTGTGTCCATTAGTGGAAATAGAATATATATATTTTTTAAATGCACATTAAAGCAATAATTATACCTGGCCAGTCTCCATGATCTTGTTTATTATGTTTTTTTTAAACACATAATTTAAAACAGCTTAGAAGCCAGATGTCAAACCTTCCTATCACATGAAAGCACAAAAAGGAGCCAGATAAAGTAACCAGCAAAGCTTAGCGTCCCGCTGATGCAGGCGGTATAAGCCGAATGACACATGAACAGGGTGGGGTAGGCAGTCAGGGACAAGCTCACCTTGATGTGGGACAGCCAATCCGAGGCCAGTGTGTCCATTCATCTCATGTATAGCAGCAGCTCTATGAAAAGACCTCCAACCGTCCTGGAAAGTAGACCTGGAAAAACAACAAGCAGAAGAGCGGAACAGATAAAGATGATCATCTCTGTGTCACATCATCATCAATGCAACACACACACACACACACACACACACACACACACACAGCTGATGTCATCTGTTATAGGCCTATAACCTGCATTTTTTTCTTTTATACAATCTTTCTAAAAGTCAAACAAAAGCCTGAGAAACTCTTTGCAGCAGCTATACTAACACTGGCATAAGAAGATTGAATGTCCCAATCACTTTCCTGTGAATATGACTGTGTGTGCACTTGTTTATGCGTGTGTCAGTATGCATTCACGTGTGTCTGCTCACACAGTATTGATTCAGCAACAAGAGGATCAAAGACACATGGGAAGAAAGATGTCTAGTGAACAATTAAAGGCTAGTTTGTGTCTTCACCCTCTTGTTAATATTCACTCGTTCTTTTTATGTGGGGCAACCGTACAAAGAACATGAAAGACTGCTTGAATGAATAATGATGAGGAGAGAGAGAGACATCAATCATTTGTTCTTTTCAGGGGTTAAGACTTAAGTGGTGCATGTGAGGAAGAAGAGACAGCAATGTTTTTCTGCAATTACATGTCGGTGGTGCTGTGAATGGAAATAACCAGGGCTGTGTTTTTTCATTTCCTACGTCTTTGTCTGCTTAATAGCTTCGTCATGAAAGGGAGAGTATGAGCCAGCAACATAATGGGCTAAGAAATAAAAAGATAAGAGTGTGGATACAATTTAGAGTTTGAGTGAATGGACTTAAGAAATTTGTAAAACACATGCCAAGGCCGGGAAAATGTGCCTCTGTTTGTGTGTGTGTGTGTGTGTGTGTGTGTGTGTGTGTGTGTGTTGTTGTTTGTGCGTATGCGACTTTTTGTATGTTTGTCACGCATGTTGTCAGTGTGCATGTTTGAGTCTATAATCTGATTCAGGACCACATCAGAAGGACGAAGGGCTCAAGGACATACTTAATATGGAGAGGTGCTCCCCATTAGCGGACAGCAAACTGCAGAGTAACAAAATAGGTATACCTGAACGCCTCTTGCTTCACCCCCAAAATCAAAAATACATATTTTTCCTCTTACCTGTAGTGTTATTTATCATTTCAGATTTTTTTGGTGTGAGTAGCCCAATGTTGTAGATATCGGACATAGATATGTCTATCTTCTCTCGCATAATGGGACTAAATGGCACTCGGCTTGTGGTGCTTATGGACGAGAGGCTCATGGACCGACATTGCTAGCTTGTGGAGATTAGTTTATACTAATGGTGGGCGGATCGATCCAAATATCGATAATATCGATACCAACGTTGGTATTGATATTGATCAATATTGATCATTACCAGTGTAGTGAGCTCGATACTTTAGTTTTAGCTTCTCTCCAGTATGCACTCTTTGCGGTTTCATCACAGAGGCGACCTGGCTGTCGGTGACTGTGTAACCCCTCAGTCACATTAGCTACAAGAGACAAAGAGGCAGGCTGCCATCATGTTCAAGTGTTGCTCCTGTCACAGCGCAGAGTAGGCACACTTTGCTCCTCCTCCCCCCTCTTGTGATTTGATGTTGTACCGTCATGTGACTCAGTGGCGCCAGGCAAACAAGCAAGCAACCAGCCAGGCCCGGCAACGGCCAGCAGCACACACACACTCAAGCAGGACAGAGACGGAGCAGAAGAATGGCAGAGAAGAAGAGGAGCGCTGTGTGGCTATATTTTCATGCCAAAAATGAAACAACGGCAAGCTGTATAATTTGTAATAAGGCTGTAAGATACAGTGTTAACACAACAAATTAATACAAGCATATGGAAATTCTGTCCTGGGTTTTAACTTAATAATCCAAAGGAAAAATCACAAAAACACTTGGTCATGAAAATTCATTCAGATTTAGAATCCACCTTAATTATTAACTATAATATAGTATTAATTAAGTATCGGTATCGGTGATACTGGCCCTGTATTTACTTGGTATCGGATCGAAAAGAAATTTTGCAGTATCGCACACCACTAGCTTATAGCTAACCGATACTGCTAGCTCACCTGAATGTTACAGCTCAGCCGAGGAGGACGCTATTGTCTACGTCTTTTGCTGTCACAAGCCTCTCATCCATGAGTACGCTTCCTCCTGCACGGTGATTTGGTATCCAGATCCTTGCGTTAATGCAAGCAGGTTCTCAGTACAATTTCTGTGTTTACTCGGAAAACTGAGGTCGAGGGCATTTTAATAGCAGCTTTAGCAACTTTCCCTGGGCATTTGCAACAGCCAAAACCAGATATCTGGAAAAGTTCCCATAATTCAACAGAAAATGAGACGCAGCACTGACTGGTTTGCTTATTCTGTGTTTACAATATGGTGTAACTACTCTTAGTGAATTACATTTAAATCAAAATGGGATTTTTAATGTATTTTTTACAAAGCCACTGCAAATCATTTATATCTCACTTGACTCTTGTTGTCAGTCCTACAACTGTATACACTTGCCCACCAAAGTGCATAACAATTATACAGAATGTTGTGGTTTGTATAAAACGGTGGAAATACAAAGCAAAACCTAGAACCCACACCTTACAAACTCTTAAAAGTTCAGGCTACAGGTCATTAAGTCCCCGTAGTGGAAGACAGCTATTGGTTACAGTCCTGCTTCAGATGTGTTAAAAAGTGATGTGAAAGAGGTTTGGAAGAAGGGGGATTGTTGTATTTGCACTGAGGGGGTTGAAGACCAACGATACAAAGGACAGAGTAGTTAATTTTCTTGGAAGTCATGAGTCCTGTCAAAGTTCACTTTACAGTGAACTCTCTTTTTAAATTGGATGTGAGAAAATTCACATAAATATAAAAGGACATCGGTGCATCTTTTTTTTTATAAAAAGGACAACACACATTAATTAACATTTCTGTAAATGTGCCAGTGTTAGCCAACCGGATAATTTTCAACTGTAGTCTAAGTGGGGGATCTAATATGACTATACAGGGATCTTGTTAGCAAACCTTAAGTATTTAACATGCAATTAAGCAACAAAGATTAGACTGAAACAGCTAGTTCATCTAAAAAATATTCTCTTTTAAATGTGCAAATCGGTGCAAGCAAATATCTAAAAACACACAGAGGCCTATCCTCTCTCACACACACCCTTTCTTGCTCTCACTCTCAGTTATCAATACATTGAAATTCTGTAAAGATAAGCTGCAACATTTATTTTACCATCTCCATTTTTGAAAAGTGTGACATGTAGGTCTAGATAAGCACTTCTAGAGCTCAAGTTCTATATCAGATAATAAAAACACGTATGCTTTAGATGGTGTCCTCTAACAGCACAAATGCATGCAAACATTTGAACACATAAAACACATTAAAAAAAAAAGAAAAAATCCTTCACACACACACACACACACACACACACACACACACACACGTCAGCCTCTGACAACCGGCTAGAGCTGCTTGTTGTTCTGTGCAAACATCCATCATTCTGCTGCTGCGTGCTGTTTCCTCTGCTGAGTCATCTCCTTCAAATTCTCTTTGTTAATGCTAAATCATCTTTTTAAACGAAACAACTGGAGTTTTAACACTATGGTGGCAGAGTTTGGAGCTCAGATTGGCTGCTCCAGATGACCCCCGTAAAGTCATGGATCGGAGTAATTTCACCCTAAGGTCCTTTGCACCATGACCTCGAGCCAAACAACCCCCCAGAAGCTTTTTTCACCTGGGTCGAACATTGGGAGAGTTAGCGTAGAGTAGCGTTATCAGCTTAAAAGCTTAGAGCAGGTGCTAATGGATCCACGTTTGTATCTCGTAAGTTACCCCACTAATAATGCCCAAAATGATACCAAACTTAAATATTACAAAAATATGTATTAATTTAATGATTAAATAAGGTAATGTCTCCAAACTTACCTCAATTATAACTTGACTCTTAACTCTCCTGCTAGTTATACTACAGCACTTACTTTAAAAAAAAAGTTAAACTAATAAATATTTCTGTTGCATCTCTTTTCGGTGTTGTAATTTGTAGACGGCCCTAAGCACTCTTACTGCCGGTAGTAACAGCAGCAGCAGCAGCAGCAGCAGCAGCAGCAGAGACGAGAAGCCAACAGGCGAGTGTTATTTACATAAACTTCTGGTGTACTTACAAACTTTCCAATCCATCGTTTTATGAGTGCATAACCTATTTGTACTAGTGTAGAAGTTTGGTATCATTTCGGGTATTATTAGTGAGCTGACAGACAGGAGGTCAGGGGAGCAGCTAGTTGCTGTACTGGACCTTTTCTTTCCAGCAGGAAGACTGGCCGCTTTGGCCTCCTCAGTCTTTCTAGCCAACATGTCATAAAACTGGAACAAAGTCATATAAATCTTTGGCTCTCCTCCAGGTAGAGAAACATCATGACTGGGAGAAGCAGGCAAAGGGGCAGGCCGGGTGATGGACAAAAAACCTGTAGTCAAAACGCTAGCAGGCCGAGCAACAGGCAGGCTGGTTTGTGCTAGCTGGCACTGAGGTAGGCCGGGAATCTGAAGAGGAGCTTTGGTGGAGCCAACAGACTTGGAAGAACATAACCTTTTAGCAGATGAATGAGCTAGAGTGGAAATGAAGCGTTTAGCCCAGTCAGGAATAGAGTCCTTAAACCAGGGCTTTTCTGATACCTTATCTCGAGCAAACGACAAGATTGCCTCTTCAGGATAGGAGCATGCAGTTGTGGTTTAGATTTCAAAAGTTTAGCCACAGTCCGGTCAAACTGTGACACCCTCTCCTTGAAGAGACAACGCCTCTCTGCTGGGTCCATGACTGGTCAGGTTATTCTGTCATGAGCTTCAGGGAATGTAGGACCCAAATGCAGAGACCAGGCAGAATAGAGCTTGAACATTTAATAAAGAAAATCCTTACAACAAAAGGTGTCCAGCAAAGACAGCAGGCAAAGAAATCCAGAAATGAAGTAAGAGACAAAACAGGAATCACAGGTGATACAACAGGTGAAAACACATCAGAGCGGGGCAGAACAATCAAACAGGCGGGAAAACACAAGACAGGAAGTAAAACAAGACAAGACTAAGGAGGAAAACAGAACTTGCTTATACACATCCAGCCAACGTGGAGCAACATTATCATTCATTTGAATTCATGTTTCTGGACATCTGGTGAAGGTAGGTCCAATATTCACACTCTTAGAGCTCTGCTTTTGGCCTCCGCCAATTCCTAAGGAAAATCACTGGCTCTTCTGCTAAATGCTCCACTATGTTCACAAGCTGGTCTCTGACTCTGTCTGTCTGTCTGCTGTTTGGTGCTGCGCAGGTAAAGTACAATTTTTTTTTTTTAGGGGCATTTTTTGTTGTTGCTGAAAACAGATGTCTCCTGCAGCCAAAAATGTAATATAAGAGCGCTGAAAATGAACCAAAACAGTAAAGTTATTGGCCAGACAGCTAAACAATGAGCTGAAACTCAATATAAAGCTCCGTAAAGCCAAGGGAAGCTGTAGATTTAGGCAAGAGTTCTCTGTACTGTAAGTTCTCTTTCATATTGTTATTTGATACATTGTTAGAAAATATCGAATATAGACACTTATAGACACTGTGCCAGTTCACCTCCTGGGCACTGCGTGCCCTTGAGCAAGGCACCGAACCCCCAGCTGCTCGGGGCAACTTTAATGGGCAGCCCCCTCACTCTGACATCTCTCCATTAGTGTATGTATAGGTCCTGGGCATGTGTGTAATGTGTATAATAACTAACTATTAACTACATAGTGAAAAATGTAATTTTTCCTTGCAGGATCAATAAAAGTATAAAATAAAAGTCTTAATCTTAAATAAAATATTCCTGACCTGGGAAAACAGAAAGTATAAAGTCTAGACTTTGTAAAGTGGTAGTAAAGCACAATAATAAAAATAAATTAAAGCTGCAAGCAGTGATGGACGGGCCCTCGCACCTCTGCGCACATTGGGGTTACTGGCGGACGCAGCTCCTCGTGACCGTGCATTTGCGCGGCACTGAGACAGCGCAAATCATCACCAATGAAAAGGGAACTCCCTGCTGAGTACCTCACACAAGACTCTGTCATACAGTTCATTAGCTGTGAAAGGGGGCGTGGCCTAAGCATATGGGGCGGGTCAAACCATCACCAATGAATAAGGAAGTCTCTGCTGAGTTCAATGATACCTCACACAAGGGTCTACATGAAACGGGTCATTTGTTATAAAAGGGGGCGTGGTCAAAGCATAGGGGGCGGGTCAAACCATCACCAATGAATAAGGAAGTCTCTGCTGAGTTTAATGATACCTCACACAAGACTCTACCTTAAACGGTTCAAATGTTATGAAAGGGTGCGTGGCCTGGTAGACCACACATTATAAGTTTCATGTAAATCGGATGATGTTTGTCATATAAGGCGCATTTCCTGTTGCCAGCGGAGGGTGCTATGACCAAAAGTCAATTTTGGCCTGTAGATGCCCTCAGGCCTAGCTTGACAAGCCAAACCCACATCAAGATGTTGGGTCTGGGAACTCACCATTGACGGGGCTCAATCCGTGGGGCGGGATAAACGGTTGTCTTTCAAATTCCCTCTGCATGCAATAGGATAGCGCTACAACCAGGCAGAGCAACGAAGAAGGTAGCAAAGCTAGTTGATAGGTTAAACTTTTGCCGTATCCGTTCGGCAAAACTCCGAACACATCTTCCTTTTTTAGGAATGATTTCTGTGCTGTTCGTTGTTCTTTTGTCAAAGAAAAGCTTAACTCCAAGTCTTCCAGAAGACTGCTGTTCCCAGCAGCAGCAGCCTTAAGCCAGCCCACCGACTGTATACACGATGTGATTGGCCTGACCAAAATTTGGTTTTTCCAGCTCGCAAGCAAACGGAGAGTGCCTAGACTGACCCTGGCTGCAAAATAGATTTGCTGCCACTAGGGTGCGTCTAGATTTCTAGGCTACCTCAGGCCTGGACTCTTGTTGATTGTGGGAAATTTCAAGCAGATATGACATTGTACACTGTAGTTACAGCCATTTTTTCGTTCATCGCTAAACACTCAAAATGGCCACCACGCCACGCCCACACCGTTTGACGAAAAGTTTTTCTTTTAATAACTTTTCATTTTTAAGGTGTTGAGATGGTACAGACCAAATTTGAAGTCCATCGGATGAAATCTCTAGGAGGCGTTCGTTAAAGTATAGAACCTTGACTTTTAGGCCTACTTCCTGTTGCCACTAGGGGGCGCTATGACTTTGAGTAAATTTTGTCCTGTAAATGTTCTCAGAGTTAGAGTCTTATGAACCATGAAAGGTTTCGAGCCAATTGGACAATGTACACTCAAGTTACACCCACTTCCTTTTTCGTTGCGGAAACGCACAAAATGGCCGCCCCGTTACGGCCATGCCCTATGACGAAAGGTTTTTCTTTTAATAACTTTTCATCTTTCATGTGTTAAGATGGCAGAGACCAAATTTGAAGTTGATCGGATGAAATCTCTAGGAGGAGTTCGTTAAAGTACGACATGTGGAAATGGCCAAAATCACACTAATTTTGAACTTTCAATTCAAAATGGCAGACTTCCTGTTGGGTTTAGGGTATGGCTCCAATGACGTTTTTTGTATGTCTTCACATGGTACATATGTCTACCAAGTTTTGTTTGTCTACGTTAATCGTACTGTAGGGGCTCAATTTTTTTACTTTGTAGGGGGCGCTAGCGAGCCATTTTTGTGCGGCTATTCCTGAAACCCTTAAAATACGTAAATTTTCACCAGACTTGATGCGACCGCCAATTTTGGTGAGTTGTTGAACATGTTAAGCCCCTCAAAAAGGCAATTCATTTGCTG
Organism: Perca flavescens; assembly: GCF_004354835.1. Lineage (NCBI taxonomy): Eukaryota > Metazoa > Chordata > Actinopteri > Perciformes > Percidae > Perca > Perca flavescens. The sequence goes on from NC_041343.1 coordinate 19,078,472, forward strand.
TAATAATAATTCCTTTAGTTTCAATAGGGCCTTCGTCGCTGTCGGCGCTCGGCCATAATTATAGCATATCAGGTGACTGGAATAAAAAGCCATTTACATCTTCAATTTCATTTGCAAAAGTGATTGAGGGGAATAAACTTTATTTAAAAAGGAATTGAAGCCTGGAACTGTTAACTCAAAGAAAGTTTAATTGAACTTTTATATCCAACTTACAGTAAAACAATTTTGCACTAAAACAAGTTCTATGAAGATCCTCATCCAAACAAAATGCATTAAAAATGGCATCAGTAGACACATGATGTGTTAGAGCTGCCTCATTATCTCCTTGTTTGATAGTATCCTGTCCTATTAATCCATCTCAAATCAAGAGTCTCACCTCATGTTGGTGAGCTGCATAAGGAGGACTCAACCTTCACATTCAGAGGCAGTCCACACATATGAGAATCGGTCCACTAATATAGTTGAATGCATGACACACACACACACACACACACACACACACACACACACAGAAGAGATCAAATATTCAACAAGCCGCTGGCTAATTATTAACATGCCCTGAGGAACCTTTATATCAAAGACTGACCTGCGGTTTATTGATGCTATAAATCTTTTGGATAAAATCAATCATAGGGAGACCGGAACAACAAGAGTACCCACACGTAGGCTAAGCTCACAGAAGCACTCAAGATCAGTATCTGATTTGACACAGCTATCACCTTCATCAAATCTGCAGAGCAAAGCAAAGAGCAGTGTGACCTCCAACCACTGGAGCGACAACGAGACTGTATGGCTCATTGTTTTAATGTAGGATGACTTCTTGTAAATGTGTTACTGTAGTGTGCGAGTAGCTTTTATGGCAAGTTATAATGTATCAGAAAGGTGTTTCTCCAAAGGTAGGAGACTTATGCTGGGCTCAGCCTACACGATGTCAGCCCAATAACTATGCAAATATGTTTGGAATGAAAATGAGGCATGACTGTTGCTTGTTTTCAGTCATCAATGTGTTTTTATGCACAGTTTTAATTTACGCATGAAAAAGTTGATGTATGTAAACTGAAAATGCAAAAGAGCAAAATAAATGATGACGTAAAACATGTGGCTTTAACTTAAGTAAGAAACGTGGCAGACGTAAACATCCGATCTGTTAGGCGACCCATAAGACGACAGTAACATTCCTCAAATTAATACTTTAATACCATGTTTCCAGATTTTCTTTGCCTTTTTTACCAAAGTTAGACAACTTCAATGATAACTTTGGTTCCATGACCTTGACCCTAGGCACACAGATCACTCTTCAGTAAACAATTTCATGCAAGGTGAAGCCAAAGAGGACCGATGTTTGATTTCATTTCAGTAAACCTGTAACAAACTGACTATGACACTCGGATGAGGATCCTACTGAATTCATCAGCTGTCACCCTCTGCACATGTTATGCTACAGGGAAGGTAATAACAGAGCTCACCTTCACAACATGTGATGTTGGTGCTATTAGGTGGGACAGTAAAGTTGGTCAGTCATGGCAAAGAATTTTGTGTCTTTGATGGCCTAATCTGACGCTATGACGGTATTACTGTAGTCACACATCAAAACTAGCTAGGGAGGAAAATAACTAAATGTTTTTACGACCATTGATATTACAATATTACAATTTGATAATATGCATCCAAACTGAAGTACTTGTTCGTTGGAGACAAAATGGAAAAATTCATGGATGGAAGCCACACGTTTAAAAATGCTAATTTGTAATTATTATATTTACAATTTACGCTTAACAACTGCTTCTGTAACTTTGACTCACTCGGATCCTCCTCATTCCTTACATGTAACAGTTACCATTAGTTGTAAAAATAACATTTACAAACTAAATCCCATTTACTTTTATCCCACCGATGAAACTGCAAACTTTTGGTTGTGATATATTTTGAAGCTGAAATGGATATATCATGTTTTGGAATACAATTCTTCTGTTATTGAATAAAGCCCCACATGGAATACCTGTATTGCAGAATGATTGGATTTTGTGAGGATGATTGGCTTGATTCAATTTGTGCACAGGATTGCCCAGACAGCTCTGTGTGCTGCAGCTGACACTGACGGTGTATAAATCACTAGTGACTGATCACAGAGAAAGACATTTTTACTATGCAATGTCTCAGCAAATGGATGCATGTTTGAATAATTTCAAGAAGAAAGTTAGGCATTAATATTGTGTGTGTGTGTGTGTGTGTGTGTGTGTGTGTGTGTGTGTGTGTGTGTGTGTGTGTGTATGTGCATTCAGCCTAGCTCTGTTGCCTTTCTCCCTCCTTAGTGCTGCATGGATTTGCATCTCATTGACAAAGTTTATCAGCTAAAGAAACTACACTCTTTGTGATTGCACCAAAAAGCCTCTATAATGGCCCGTTTGAACCAAAATAAAGCATCTCTTTCTCCTGTTATTCTCACTGCATCAATTCAAATGGAAAGCATAAACAATATAAGATGAAGTTCTCATTTTGCTGCCTGGTTCCCCTCTGAGGCATAGTGGTTACAGTATAACAAAAGAAATACCCATATATAGGTTTGTCTCAACAAAGACAGAAGCATACACACACACACACACACACACACACACACACACACATATAGGTTTGTCTCGACAAAGACAGAAGCATACGGATACAGCACACACACACACACACACACACACACACACACACACACACACACACACACACACACACACACACACACAAATCGTACTGAAACAAGCCCTGTAGATAAGTCAAGTCTGCATCTACCATTTGTTCCATGCAGTCAACTATTGCCAGAGTTTAACAGATTAGAGAAACCCCATACCTTGCCAGGTACAGACAAATGGCTCAGACATGCCCCGCCCAATATTTGTAATGAGCAGCCATCAAACAAGCTTGTATACCGACTTTGTGCCAGGTGGGCATTGGGATACAAAGCAACCATTAGCGCTTTGCTGTCAGCTTTTAGATACTGTACACAATCAGCACAAAAAATGACACCAAAATTGCACGAGCTGTGATCTTAATTACCAAAATAGCAACTCCCCATAAAACCACAAATTCTCATTTTTACACATAGTTGTTTTTGTTTTTTTTACTTTGGAGAGAGCCAGGGTAGCTCTTTCCCCCTGTTTTTATTATTTATCCTGAGTTTATCACCTCCATTCTCCAGCATACTGCAAACATGACAGTGGTTTAAATCTTTGTGTCTAGAAAGTGAATAAACATAAATCCCAGAATATGGAACTATTACTTTAAATCCATATAATACAGGACCAAACTAAACCTAATCCTAAACATGTCTTTTGATTGTAAATCCAAGAACAGTCCAAAATACTAAATACCAGAAGTAAGAATTGTACAAATCATCATTGTGGAGAATTGTCCTCAGCATTCTTCATTTGGGAATATAGAATTTTTTTTGAGAGAGGAGACAGGAAAAGTGACAGAGTGAAACTAGGATGCCTCCAGTATATCTAACCACACTAACCACAAATTATGCACAAAGTATAAATCATAATAGATCAACTGTGATACGTTTTAATGAAATATTGGTCAAATGATCTTAACACTGCTTCAGTCAATTACCATAAACTGAATGAGGATGAATAAGGGTAAGCCTGCCCAGTTATTGTCCTATTGTTCTTCAAACTATAGCCCAATTGCAGTAAGACTAGGTCATGGGATTACATTCAACTCTTCTGCCTCCATTTCTTTCTCATGCATTCATTCATTCCTCGCCAAGTTCACCAGGGCAACGCCAAGCGTAGAAGCAGCGTGCTTTCATCTGCAGTAGAGCAGAATAGCCATGAAAGGATCAATATCTCTGAAGAAGCAATACAGTGTGTAGATCCCCTGGTACCAGTGTATAACTTGGCTTCTTCCCAAGATACAATTCTGCGAGATGACAATGCCCTTATTCTGTTTACATTGCATGTATGGTATATGGAAAGAAAATATATTAAAACCCCTTGGTTGTGACTTTACTGGATGACAACCCCTGTCGCCCGACTTTACCTCCTCCACATGCCTCACACTCATGGAAAGAATGGGGTTTGCATTCTTGCTTTTGCTGAGACGAGGCCTCCAGCATCCAATTATTTCACTACTTTAAATGCCTTCACAGCAAAACCCTTTCAAAGGCCTGTTCTCTCTTTCTCTCCATGTAGGACGTGATTTCACTCCTTTATGTCTTTAAAGCCATTCCTCTCCAGTCAGCGCTGCCTAGAATCCAATTCCCAGTCTCTAAATGTGGCGCTGCCCCTTCTCTCCTATTACTCTAATCTGTGTGCCAAATGCCATGGGACAGATTACAGCTAAAACAGATGGGAGAAACAGTCTCAGGGTTTCCATAGAGGTAGTAAAGCCATCTCCAGGGAAAATGAACTCTCTGAATGATACTCATTCTCCCCAAACTGATATTCCTGTGGCTGCTGGAGTCCCTGTGAGGGAAAACCCTCTTCCTCATCCACTTATCTCCTTCACTCTTCTTTACTTCTTAGAAAATCCTTTTTTGTGTGTAATCATAATCTCATCTGAGCAGATCCATCATTGCTACTGAGTTTATGCATCAAAGGCCCCTAAAGGGATTCTGTAATGGGGAAAGTTTCTTTTTTTTTTTTTATTACTGGAGTCTACCTCATTTCAGCTTTATTTCTTTTTTTACACACATTAAAAAACCAAACAAAGTAGGGAGGAACTAAGGCAAGGAGGAAGTCAGTCATTTCCATTTTATTTTTCTGTGTTGGACAGTCCATGCACTAAAATCATATCATATCATATCATATATATATATATCATATCAAGATCATATCATTAATCATATATTAAAAGTGTACATGTCTTTATCTTTTCAATTTATTATTACTGTCTACTTTCTTGTATTTTTTCCCCTTCCTTTTGCTTTTCATTAGAACACACTACTATGGATGGAGAGGCACCTTTCACTTACTGGGAAAATACTGTACATACTGTATGTTACGCATAGTGGAAAGTAACTAAATACATCTACTCAGTCAGGAAAAGTGTTTGAATTAAGGTTGCCCCACTTTCTTCCATCTGTGACATTGCACAAATAGATGACATTTTAGTTAACAACATAGATTCTTCTTTCATTTACCAGCCCTCATCCCAGCTTGGGTTAATATGGCTCATGTAGAGTATCAATAAAAAACTAGAGATGGCCCGATACCACTTTTTTGATTCCCGATACCGATTCCGATACCTCAACTTGCGTATCGGCCGATAGAGAGTACCGATCCGATACCAGAGTGTCATATATTTCATTATGTTTTAACATCTGTATACTACTATCCCTGTATGGATGTGATATGATTTCTATCTTTGTTGTCGGTCTGGCTCAGGTTAAACTCTTTGTGAAACATGAACAAACTAATTTAACGTAGATTTTCTTCAGGGCTTTATTACATGGTATCGGATCGGTACATAAACTCCAGTATTTCCCGATACCGATACCAGCGTTTTAGGCAGTATCGGAGCCGATACATCGGAACATCTCTATAAAAAACACACTCAGGCTTTACAGCATAGTCCAGATTTAAATGTAAAAGGTTTCAATATGTGAACATCTGTGCAGTTCAGGTAAAGTTTCTATATGAAGACCTACACTCAATGATAACAAACACAACTTCAATGAGTCTTTGATTTATTTGAGTATTGTTTTCATTGGATGACACAAGAGGGAAGTCATATTTGTTGATGCAGTAAATCACAGTGTAGCCAATAACAACAGTGTTTGTAACAAATCAATCACACAGCATCCTAAACAACATCCTCACAGTGGGAAGAGAAGGGAGCCACTGAAGGTGCTGTGGTTATCTCCATCGTCATAGACAGAATAGGTTGATGGGAGAACCAGGTGAATTGTATCTCCTGCTATCAACTCCAAGACAACCGACTTAGTGAAATACTTATAAAGTGTTTCTTCCTTCCACTCCACATTAAACATGATCTTCTGGTTGTTCTTGAACACATATACACCCATAAGACCTGTGTGGTTACCACACACAGTGAACTGGAGATAGTAGACCCCTTTGACTGGTGCTGTGAAGAAACCTACAGAGTAAGAGTATAACATGAAAAACAGTAACTGATTTATGTAGATGTACATGACCACACATGCTCATGTGCCCTGCAGTACATTACCTGTAGCTGGATTGTAAGCATTGCCAATGTTGGTGAAGACCTTGCTGTATTTTAGTGTGGTGTCTGTGTTGTGTGGTCCAACATATCCTGCATCAGTCAGAGCTGTGTAAAAAGCCACCTTTGGCTTCTCTGTCAACACACAAAAAAACATCAACGTATGTCTAAAAACTGGACTAAACAGGTAATGTGTGTGTGTGTGTGTGTGTGTGTGTGTGTGTGTGTGTGTGTGTGTGTGTGTGTGTGTGTGTGTATTGTGGATAAGAAGTTACAATCATCACCTGCACTTTCTCTCTCCAGCTGTTCAATTCTTGACTTGCTAACAAGAAGTTCAGTCTCAGTGCTGCTAAGTCTGGTCTGCAAGTCTGGAGTTAATGCAAAGACAGGGAATTTCAGAGCAGACTGCTAACATGCACAACAAACAGTGGTGGAAGAAGTATTCAGATCCTTTACTTAAGAAAAAGTAATACTACCACACTGTAAAAATACTCTGTTACAAGTAAAATCCTGCATTGAAAATGTTACTTAACTAAAAGTATGCAAGTACCATCAGGAAAATGTACCTAAAGTATTAAAAGTACTTAATGTAAAAAAATCCTTACAATTTAGAAACTGTAAACGATCAAAACAGTTCTGTCAGCCAACTAAGTGTTTAATCTGATAATCATTTACAGTTTTTCTCAATTGTTTACACACAAATACTGGTACTTGAGACACAATGACCACAACATGTACTCATGCACCAACCCCCTGAACCAATTCTGCTAAACTACAAGCACAATTCCTGCTTTACACTCACATTGCAGTTCTAAAACACACTTTTTTCAAAACACTACACACAATTCTCTGCATTTGGCACAATTTCCATGAAGAAAATCTCTTGTTTTCACAAGGAACACACTGCCATTCAAATTCTAAAGTAAGATTGCCCTACTATGCACACTGACTCATCACATGGGCAAACACCAGGCACACAGTTTTACAATTAGCAATCAGAGCTTTAGTAGTACAGTAATGCCTGTGGACTGTTCTGTAGGACTGTAAAAATAAAGTGTGTTTCAAGTATTTGGGAAATGTATTCCTACTTTGTATTCCTACACAGTATTTACAGTATTTTTACAGTAAATTCTTCTGTTTTGTATGTAGACCACTGTATGTGCAACTTTGTGTTGGTTGGGGCGTACACTGTGTACATTGTTTTTGTGGGGGAAATAAAATGTATTTGTTACTGTGTATTCTGAGTATAAAAACAATATTCTCAAATATTTTACAACACACTTATGTATGTACTGTCTGTAGTAAGTGTAACGCTGAACAAAATAAAGGCCTAAGTCATTATGATGAATGTAGAAGAAGTGTTTTCCATTCATCATAGCACATCAGTGTTCAACTGGTTCTTATGTCTATTCATATGATGGTTTGTGTGTGTCATTTGAAAACAAAAGAGTTCTGAGAGTATGAGGCATGCTTTCAGAAAATGTGTGTAAACAATCGAGAAACTGTAAGACGGACTTGTAGGTTGTAATAAAACCTCCTATTTTATAAACTACATGTGTTTTGTGTGCAAAAACCTTAAAGTAACTAAAGCTGTCAGATTAATGTAGTGAAGTAAAAAGTAAAATATTTCCCTTTGAAATGTAGTAGAGTAGAAAGTGGCATGAAAAGAAAAGACTCAACAGTACAAGTACCTCAAATTTGTACTTAAGTAGAGTACTTGAGTAAATTTACTTAGTTACATTCCACCACTGACGACAAATAATATACAGTGTCTTGATGACCGACATTCATGGTCTCCAGGATGAATTGCAATCACTTTCGTGATCTCTTAACTTTTCATCTAGTGCCACCATCAGGTCAAAATTTGACCTGCTATTAAAGGAGACATATGCACATGTTCAGGTTCATACTTGTATTTTAGATTTCTACTAAAACCCTTTGGTATTACTGGAGACTAATGAGGCAACAATTTTTTAAATTGGTCCAGTATAGAGCTCAACAGTCCCGCCCACAGCGGGTTATGGAAGTAAAAATACAATGCAATTTCTCCATTGACAATTGGAGTATAAGCCATAAAATCGTTACCGTCAATGGTAGACTTAAAACCAGCTATGACATGACTAAGCGATTGTATATGCTCATATATACACCAAAGGTTCATGGGGCACCAACCTTGTTTTGAGATAAATGTCTTTTATTCGTGATTTCTTAATAAAATAAAATGTTTTTCTTTACCTTTTGCTTGATCCTGTCTGTTTGTTACTGTAGCTAACAAGTCTCACTCAAACAGTAGTCTCATACTGAAATATCGCGAGAGGTAACTTGTTGCCGTAACACAGCGTAGTGTAAGAGTTGGAGAGAAGATTGCCAGGAAGTTTGTTATGTTGTAGTTAATGAGGCACATTTGCCCCATAGGATTAAATTGCAGACTGTTTTGTGGCTGCAGGCTACGGGGCTCTTGTTCTAAACTGGACCCTTTTCAAAAACTGTTGTCCCCACTAGTCAATTAGGCACAAAAACATGAGAAAACAGTGTCCATGTTGAAAAATACCAAAGGTTCCCTTTAATGTATTAAAAAAAAAACACATTGTTTTTCTTATACTGTCTATCTAAATATAACTGTATTGCAAAGGTAGAAGTGGGTGGAGATACTCAGGTGGAGGGGGGCGGTATATTCTTATAAGCCTGCATGTGAAATAGGATGGGGAGACAAATCTGAATGGCTTTTGAATCCAATGTTATCTGAGGCAGCCCACAAAAAACTGAATGGGTTGTCTTAGTTCTCAGTTTGTGGCCTTGTAGGTACCCAAATGTATGTGCACAAGCACTAAAAGGTGAGTTTTCATGATATGTCCCATGTAATAATAGCATAGAAAATAACAAACCATGAAACGTATTAAACCATCATGTTTGTCAGTGAAATACCTGCATTCTCTTTTTCTAGGTCACTTGTTTTGCTCTCCGTGGCAGTCAGTCTAGTTTCCAAAGATCTCAGTTCTGTGGCTTGGACTGAAAAACAGAGGACGTTTGATATGTTTGTGAAAGGTTAAATTCATTTATTCAACAGTTTGACTAACACAATGAGCTCTTTCGTATTTTTCAATAAATGCAAATGAATAATCTTATCCATAATCTATAGATATTTAAAGATGTATTCTGGTACTCACAATAAGTGCATCAGTGCACTGACACACTTTATCACCTGCATTTTCTCTCTCCAGCTGGTCAATCATGGACTTGCTAAGAAGAAGTTCCCTCTCAGTGCTGCTCAGTCTGGTCTGAAGGGCTAGAGTTAATGCAAAGACAGGGAATTTCAGAGCAGAGTAAACTGTTAACATGCACAACAAATTATATACAGCATCTTGAGCCTCATTTTATCTGTTGAAGTAATACTAAACATTTACTAAAAAGTACTGTAAATGTCTTTACCAGAATTCTCTCTCTGCAGCATCGCCACGTACACCTTGAGCTCCACCACCATGTCTCTCAGCTCCCTCACCTCTGCCCAGATGTCAGGGGTAGTTTGCTTTGTGATCCGCTCGGTCGATTCCTCACCTGCATCTCTTGGAGCCGTCTCATGAAACTCGTTGAGGTCACCCACCTCACCAAGGCCTCCCCCTGAGCCCTGAGCCCCTGACCCACACAGACCCAGCAGCAACAGCAGCAAACCAAGAACAACCCTCATTGTCCAGTTCCACGTCTTCACCAAGGTACAGTGGTAGAGTTGGCCTGTCTTATATATTCTCCAAACTTCCGCTGGCTGAACGAATGGGAAAAACAACAAGTGTTTTTGTTTGATAGTTTGATTCAAGGCCATCGATGATTCAGTATGAGCTCTGTGCTGGTGAGAAAATACAAGCTGTTACAGACTGGTGGAACACTTTTACTATGATACCGTCTCATGCAGTCACAGCTGTGCATACACCGTGTTCATTAATACACACACAGACAAACAGAGAAACGCAATTATCCTAATGCTGAGACCTTTAGTGTGACTGAGGGTTATCTGGTTAAATTGAGTGAAGGGAGTCAAACAGTCTCACTACTTATCTCATTCACTATGATATATTATACATTAATATAAGAACTGTCCTCCGTTAGAACATTGTGATAGTCTTTTAAATCTTTTTATTTTTTGGGAATTTTCCGTTTATACGATAGTGACAGTGGATAGACAGGAAAGGGGGAGAGAAAGAGAGGGGATGACACGCAGCAAAGAGTCGCAGGTTGGATTCGAACCCTGGCCGCTGCCAAGGACTCAGCCTACATGGGGCGCCCCAAAATCTTTTATTTTGACTTCTTATCTTATATATTATTTGTTGTTGAATCACTGAAGCCAAGAGAAAGTTAATATGTGTTCTCTTGAGCCCTCTGGTTCTAATCTAAAATACTTTAACTGAGTTTGGACGACATAAGGTCCTTCGACCGCTGAACTGTGGGGTCAAAGGTCAGGGTCAGATAATCATACATTCACTCTTAGTAGATATAAGGTACAAACTCTCCTGAAGCATTTTAATGGCTCACATTGTAAAGGTTTTGTTTAGATTGCTGATTATAAGTATTTTGGTTAAGTTTTAGTTTACTTTAGATACATTTTTATAGATTGGACTTCACTTTGATATCAAATTAATTTCTGGTTATTAAAAACATGAAACAATAAAACATGAAAAAGTACTTTTTAGAGGCACTACAGACCACTAGAAGTTCTTGTGGTTGTGGTTTATTTGAAATAGACTCCTATAAGTGTTAAACACATTATTTTCCATATGTTTATATGGATGCAGATCCAAATGCAGGTGAAATAACAAATGTACAGGATAGTGCTGTGTTGATGGAGGTTTAGCTCTCCTGTTGCTTTTTGGTGTTTTATTTAACTACATAAAGTATGTTCACTATTTATGTAAACAGATTGTTAGTTCGACTAAAAGTTGATGATTGAATGAAATCTCCAATATTGACTCAAAATGAGAAATACATATTTGTTCAAGCCCATGCCTCTCACTGAAATGAAGATGTCAATACAAACATCTATCAATGGAGGGCGGTATTTCCCTGTTATGGAGGAAGATTAGGGCCACGTGAAAAAATTGATTGAGTTCTTAGTTTAAAGTCAACATTCTGAGAATAAAGTCAGAATTCTGACTTTTCTCTCAGAATTCTGACTTTATGTGGCTCTTATCCTCTTCTGTACCCTGCTGTATGAAATGTATCAGCTGCAGTAAATTATTTTTACATTTAATTATGTTTTTTTGCTTGAGTAAGATTTTTAAATGCAGTAATTTAACTTGTAATGAAGTATTTTTACATGAATGTAATGGTATTTTTACTTAAAGTGACTATATGTAACTTTGGAATGTTTCTGAAACTGTGTAATTTTTCATCTAATTATCATAAATGACCTGTAACAGGAAACTAGACTTACAGTGAAAAGAACACTATTTTTATTTAGTTTTTATTAATGCCCTGCTTTAGTCCATGTTTGTGTTATTATTTATGCCTATTTTCTTTTCCCTTGTCCCCCTGTACTTGTGTAAAGAGTCCTTGGGTTTCATGAAATGTGCTATATAAATCTAAGTTATTATACGTTAGTTGATACAATAATCTCTTAATGCTTTGGCTCGTGACACAGTGACAGTAGTCTATATCCTTGACGTTCCACTTCCGGGATTGCTCCGGTGCTGCAGCAAAATTCGCAGGATGCATGTATTTTCGCCGATTTCCGTTTCCTTTCTTTTTGGGGGGGAATTTAAAACTCTGGTGGATTTCTGAGGACTATGGTTAACTGCTACTCAGATCTCTGCATGATAAATTGAGACAGCTAGCTAGACTATCTGTCCAATCTAAGTTTGCTCTCACATGACTATTTTGCAGTGACTCCGTCCGGCGCTTAGGAGGAGTGTGGAGTAGCCAGAGCCTCCTCCGCTCCGCTGTGTGTGGATGGTCTGGCATAGCGAGACTACAGTGACAGTGATACCCGGTTTTGCTCACGATACATCCAAAGAAGGCTAAGTTACCGTATGCAACACTTGAAATGCAACAATGCATCTGTAAGGTATTATCTTATTGTAAATGAATGATTTTCTGTCTGAGCAAAATATTCATCGCTACTACATGACCTCCCAGTAACGCTAATCTACAGTGTGCAATACAGCACCATAAAGAAAAGAGCTTCACAACAGCAGCTGTGGTAAAAACACTACCGCTTTTGTCCAAAGCGGCCGCTAGAATGAACACAAACTGAAAGTTACATATAGCCACTTTAAATAAAGGATCTTATTACTTCTATCACCACTTGTGCTGACAGTTACCAACATAGACTTTGTTTATCTACAAACACAACTTTAGTGAGTGTTTGATTTATTTGAATATTGTTTACATGTGATGAAGGAATGGAAGTCAGATTCAGCATTGCCAATATGGTGAAGACCTTGCTGTATTTCAGTGTGGTGTCTGTGTTGTGTGGTCCAACATATCCTGCATCAGAGCTGTGTAAAAAGCCACCTTTGGTTTCTCTGTCAACACAAAAGTGAATGTCATTAGTGTGTGTGTGTGTGTGTGTGTGTGTGTGTGTGTGTGTGTGTTGTGTATAAGTTACAATCATCACCTGCATTTTCTCTCTCCAGCTGGTCAATCCTGGACTTGCTAACGAGAAGTTCCTTCTCAGTGCTGCTCTGGTCTGCAAGTCTGGAGTTAATGCAAAGACAGGGAATTTCAGAGCAGACTGTTAACATCAGAAATCAAAAAGCCTTTATTCTCATTGCATAGGAATACAACAAAATTAATTGTATAAACATAAAACAAAAGAATGCACAATAAATACCGGGGTGGTGATGGCGCAGTGGATATGACACGTGCCTTTGGTGTGGGAGATCCGGGTTTTGATTCCCACTGCAATACATCAACCAATGTGTCCCTGAGCAAGACACTTAATTCCTAGTTGCTCCAGAGGTGTGCTACCTCTGACGTATATAGAGCAATTGTAAGTCGCTTTGGATGAAAGCGTCAGCTAAATGACATGTAATGTAAAATACAGTATCTTGATCATCACCTTATGTTGAATTAATCAATCTACTAGAAAGTGCTGTAAGTGCTCCTGAAAAGATTACACACTTTACAACACAGTTTAACACATACAGAACATTATTAAGACTCAAAAGGAAAAGTGACTAGTCTTTACCAGAATAATCTTTCTCAGGAGCAGCTCCATGTGCACCATGTTGAGGATCAGCTGTTTTCAGTTCATTCACCTGGCTCTCCCTATCCTTCGGGGGTTTGCTTTGTGGTCCCCTCGGTCGATTCCTCACCTGCATCTCTTGGAGCGGTCTCCTGAAACACGTTGATGTCACCCACTTCGCCAAGGCCTCCCCTTGAGCCCCTGACCCACACAGACCCAGCAGCAACAGCAGCAAACCAAGAACAACCCTCATTGTCCAGTTCCACGTCTTCACCAAGGTACAGTGGTAGAGTTGTCCTGTCTTATATAGTCTCCAAACTTCCGCTGGCTGAACGAATGGGAAAAACAAGTGTGTTTGTTTGATAGTTTGATTCAAGGCCTCAGATGATTCAGTATGAGCTCTGTGCTGGTGAGAAAATACAAGCTGCTACAGACTGGTGGAACACTTTTACTATGATACTGTCTCATTATGAATTGAGTTGATAATTAGCTACATTTGATCTCCACAGAATAGTGTAAATACCGACCTCATGTCATTTACAAACAGTTACAAATGAATGGGCTTGATTTGCAAAGACCTGTGAAACTCTGACAGACTGAAGTGTAAACTTGTTACCTCCACTAAAATAAGTTTTTAGTCGTAAATGATAACAGGTGTTTCAAAACATCTGCGTTATCCTGAAATATTTAGTGGCAATTCATATATAGACTGCACTACAGTGACATGATCATTTTAAATTACCTCTGACATAGAGTCTGACTCACATGGCATTTTGTACAAATGGCAATATTGCTGGACTAGATTTTATTTATCATAAATCATTGCCAACGTCAGCCAATCAGATTGTCTGTCAGTATGTGTATTTTAATGCATATTAAAATGCAGATTCGGATTTCTAAGAATGACCTATTATTAAAGTAAGAAAATTAGAAAATGGTGTGGCCTTGATGGGGTGTAGTGTAACATACTGCATTTTACTGACACATTAGGAGGCAAGAATGGTTAAATTATCTATGAAACAACTCCTAATGTCTGTACAAACATGAAACAAATCAAGTATTATTATATGATCACTGTTAATGTAATGAAATAATATACACAAAATAACTTGATAAACTTTCAGGTGCTTGTGGAAATGTAACATTTTTGTCACTTCAATGTAAACTTAAGACATGTTCTAGGGCAGTGGTTACAAAGTGGGATCTGGGGACCCAACGAGGGGTGCTTAAGGGGTCCCCAACAAAAAGGGGAATAGTTTTCCATCCTTAATTAACGCAATGACAGAATGTGACTATTTTGGTCAATGATTTCATACACTTTCTATAATAAAATATCTCAAAGCAAAAATCTTATCAGTTGGGGCTGTGGTCTATTTTGTGGTCATTTGTACCCGTTTAAGGGTCCTTGATGTGAAAACGTTTGGGAACCACTGCCCTAGGGTACAATATAGTTTTGGATGAAAATCCTTTCTTAACACTGGACTAAAATTTGTCTAGAAAATCCCATTCTAAAATAACAAAAAAAGAATAATTCTTTTTACAATACCAGAACTCAAAAAACATGTATGGTGATGTTATTTAAGGATTTATAGCACAAATAAATAAGGTCAAAGATGCAAATTGAAGCACTTAAGCAATGCGTTGATGAAAAAAAGAACACTTCCACTTGGACATTTGACACAATACCATTTACACAAGACCAAGATTAGCCTTACTCATGAAGGGCAATAATGAACCAATTATTCGTCACTGTTCAGTCTATCATAATGTCAGTCTAACAGATCGGTCCAAATAAACTAACATGCAGAATTTCTGGCTGTATGTTTGGTATCCAGCCTGTCCCTTTTTGAGGATGTAATGAGGAGTGTAATGGAATAAAAGTTCACTCAGTTAACCCACGTCTAGATTTGTGAAATGCAGCGCACACGCTGTTGTCAAAAATCTTTACAATGTGAATTACTACTAGACTTAGGCCTGCACAATAAATCGTTATAAAATCGCGATTTAATTTTTAAACGACTTTTTTTCTCTCCTTCAATTAATTTATTGAAAGCATTTGACATTGACATTAACATGTTTTAATTATGTAAAGACATGTTCAAGGAGTTCAGATAGAGCCTGTATCAGGGTCATATTTAGTTCAATGTGTTATATGTCACCATATAACACATAGTTACCATATTTTTGGTAGCCTACTGTACTTAAATGGCCAGTATGTACTTTATTTTCTTTATTTATTGAAGCCTCTATGTTTACAGGCTTGTGGTGATGCGCAATGTGCTATAGGTGCCAAAAATAATGTTTGGTACTGCCAATTTGTTTTGTTTTGTCATGGTTCATGTGTGCAATAAACATTACACTTCGTGAGGCAAACAATCGTGGCAGAGAATCATATCAATTCTAAGTTAAAAAAAACGTGATTCATATTTTCCCCGAATCGTGCAGGCCTAACCAGACTTAACCAAGCTAAATGAAAACTGCTTGTTTAAAAAGGTAAACATTAATGGATGCCATACTGTTTATCTCAGGGAAAAAACAATGACATTCTACTAGCTACTAACCCTGAGAGGTACTGTACATGAGCTGAGGAACATACTGTAAAAGAAAACAGGAAAGCCATGAATCTGCTATTCTGCAAACAATTCAGGGTATGACATCAACCCCCAACTTAAAGTACACCTAATGCTAAGACGCATGAGCACAATGATACCAAATAAAACCTTAGTAACTCAAATCAAAATAGTAAAAAAAAAGTTCAAGGCACATCAACAGTCTAGAATACAAAATATATAAACTTGAAATGGCAGAGCTCAAGCTTGTAACTGTATACTTCATTTCTATCAACTACCACGATGAGGCACTAGAAACAATAAAAGGCACTTGTGTGCTGTTAATAATAGAGGCAGTCCATGAGCCAAGTAACAGAAACAGCAAACAAACACAAGTGAAAGACCAAAAGAAAGATGAAACACTGCATTTAACATTGTTATGGAGCATCACATCCAGACACTGTCCCTGCACACATCTACTGGTCAGATTTGGATTTTTCTGTGAGTTGCAATGACTTACTTTTATAAATTCAGTTTTATGTGCAAGTTCACAGTGTCAATGTTCACATTGAGAGTTGTCTTTAGTGTATTTGTAGTGTTCAAAGCTACATTCAACAATAGCTTGGTAAATGTGTAATCAGATATGTGGGCTTTTTATTTACCATTTTCAAAAGTTTAGGAAACAATTTGCTGGTTTGAAAGCAAATGACCATATTTACAAAATCTAATTTCATATGTATAACTTTTCAGAATTTCCCCAAGCCTGAAAATTTACCTAATTACATCCGAGGCAGGAACTTTGCCTAAAGCAGTTTTGTGTCAAATGTTAACCTCAATCTCTGTACCAACATGTTGTTAAGGCAATAATGTAGAATTTGTCATTAGGTTACAATATTATATCTGACCATCTTACAACAAAGCATCCCTTTAAACCACAAACAAAATATCAGCAACTCATCCATACATACATCCTCAGCACCATGTCCTGAATCAGTGTTAGATACACACATTAATGTGTTCATTTTATATAAAAGAAGTATGGAAGGTGCTGTAGTGTAGCAGGTGGTACAATCTAGCATGACAACCTGCGCAGGCAGCCAAAAGTGGCTGTTTGTTGTTGAGGATAGATTAAAAGTCTTTCCAAAGCACACAGTCATGGTGTACGCGAGTGTCTGTTAGTTTCAGCCAGGTAAAAAATGAACCAAACATTTTGAGAAAAGTCACAACAGCCGGTGCCCTCCTTCCTTGCAGGACTAGATCACACTTCTTCAAAGAAGGCCATCTGAGACTGAGACATGTACGCAGAGTTTCGCTGCAAAACAAGGCGAGTATGAGCGATGGCAGAAATCAAAACAAAGAAACTCCAAGATAAGAAGTATGTGCGCGATTATGTAAATATTAATACTGATGCAATTAATACTACCATGTTTCATATGCTCCAAATCTTAAATCTAAAAATATACACACATGTCCATTATTATAAAGCGGTAGACAGAGGGTAAACAC